>NW_026635716.1:0-1938 GCF_028554395.1 Pezoporus wallicus
GTTCATCCCATCCCAATGGGGATCCCAAGGAATCCAATGGGGTTCATCCCATCCCAATGGGGATCCCAAGGAATTAAGAGGGGTTCATCCCATCCCAATGGGGATCCCAAGGAATCCAATGGGGTTCATCGCATCCCAATGGGGATCCCAAGCCATCACCCAATGGGGATCCCCCTCGCTGCCATCACCCAATGGGGATCCCCCTCGCTGCCATCACCCAATGGGGATCCCCCTCAACGCCATCACCCAATGGGGTCCCCCCTCAACGCCATCACCCAATGGGGATCCCCCTCACTGCCATCACCCAATGGGGTTCCCCCTCACTGCCATCACCCAATGGGGATCCCCCTCGCTGCCATCACCCAATGGGGATCCCCCTCACTGCCATCACCCAATGGGGATCCCCCCAAGCCATCACCCAATGGGGATTCCCATCCCAGGGGATCCCCAATCCAGGGGTTCATTCATCCATCCCATCCCAATGGGGATCCCAAGCAATCCAGAGGGGTTCATCCCATCCCAATGGGGATCCCAAGCAATCCAGAGGGGTTCATCCCATCCCAATGGGGATCCCCAAGCTGCCATCACCCAATGGGGATCCCCCCCTCACTGCCATCACCCAATGGGGTCCCCCCTCAACGCCATCACCCAATGGGGATCCCCCTCAGAGGGGTTCATCCCATCCCAATGGGGATCCCAAGGAATCCAGAGGGGTTCATCATCCCAATGGGGATCCCCCAAGCTGCCATCACCCAATGGGGATCCCAAGGAATCAGAGGGGGTGCCATCCCATCCCAATCATCCAATGGGGTTCATCCCATCCCAATGGGGATCCCAAGGAATCCAGAGGGGTTCATCCCATCCCAATGGGGATCCCAAGGAATCCAGAGGGGTTCATCGCATCCCAATGGGGATCCCAAGGAATCCAGAGGGGTTCATCCCATCCCAATGGGGATCCCAAGGAATCCAGAGGGGTTCAGGGGGGTTCCTCCCATCCCAATGGGGATCCCAAGGAATCCAGAGGGGTTCATCCCATCCCAATGGGGATCCCAAGGAATCCAGAGGGGTTCATCCCATCCCAATGGGGATCCCAAGCAATCCAGAGGGGTTCATCCCATCCCAATGGGGATCCCAAGCAATCCAATGGGGTTCATCCCATCCCAATGGGGATCCCCAAGGCCATCAATGGGGATCCAATGGGGTTCATCCCCATCCCAATGGGGATCCCAAGGACTGCCAACCCATGTGTGTGGGTTCATCCCATCCCAATGAGGGGGGTGTTGGGGCTCAATAGGATGGGTTATAGGGGACCCCAATGGGGACCCCAAAGGGGAACACGGGGGGATGAGGCGGGTTGAGTCCCAATAAGATGGGTTATAGGGGACCCCAATGGGGACCCCAAAGGGGGGATGAGGGGGGGAGCCCCAAAGGGACAATGGGGACCCCAAAGGGGGATGAAGGGATCTTTGGGTCCCAATAGGATGGGTTATAGGGGACCCCAATGGGGACCTGAGGAGGGCTCAAAGGGACAACGGGGACCCCAAAGGGGAACCCAGGAGGATGAGGGGGGTGTTGGGTCCCAATAGGATGGGTTATAGGGGGCCGCAATGGGATAATGGGGACCCCAAAGGGGAACACGGGGGGATGAGGGGGGTGTTGGGGCTCAATAGGATGGGTTATAGGGGGCCGCAATAGGGACCCCAAAGGGGGGATGAGGGGGGGGACCCCAAAGGGACAATGGGGACCCCAAAGGGGACACAGAGGGATGAGGGGGGTGTTGGGTCCCAATAGGCTGGGTTATAGGGGACCCCAATGGGGAACCCAAAGGGGAACACAGGAAGATGAGGGGGATGTTGGGTCCCAACAGGACGGGTCATAGGGGACCCCAATGGGACAATGGGGACCCCAAAGGGGGATGAAGGGATCTTTGGGTCCCAA
>NW_026635717.1:0-1899 GCF_028554395.1 Pezoporus wallicus
AATGCAGCCCCATGTACCCCAATGCACCCCCATGTACCCCAATGCACCCCCATGTACCCCAATGCACCCCCATGTACCCCAATGCACCCCCATGTACCCCAATGCAGCCCCATGTACCCCAATGCACCCCCATGTACCCCAATGCACCCCCATGTACCCCAATGCACCCCCATGTACCCCAATGCACCCCCATGTACCCCAATGCACCCCCATGTACCCCAATGCACCCCCATGTACCCCAATGCACCCCCATGTACCCCAATGCACCCCCATGTACCCCATGTACCCCCCAATGCACCCCCATGTACCCCAATGCACCCCCATGTACCCCAATGCACCCCCATGTACCCCAATGCACCCCCATGTACCCCAATGCACCCCCATGTACCCCAATGCACCCCCATGTACCCCAATGCACCCCCATGTACCCCTGTGCACCCCCATGTACCCCAATGCACCCCCATGTACCCCATGTACCCCATGCAGCCCCCATGTACCCCAATGCAGCCCCATGTACCCCAATGCACCCCATGTACCCCAATGCAGCCCCATGTACCCCAATGCAATGTACCCCCATGTACCCCAATGCACCCCCATGTACCAGTGCATGCCCCCCACCCCCATGTACCCCAATGCAGCCCCATGTACCCCAATGCACTCCCATGTACCCCAATGCACCCCCATGTACCCCAATGCACCCCCATGTACCCTAATGCACCCCCATGTACCCCAATGCACCCCCATGTACCCCAATGTAGCCCCATGTACCCCAATGCACCCCCATGTACCCCAATGCACCCCCATGTACCCCAATGTAGCCCCATGTACCCCAATGTAGCCCCATATACACCAATGTAGCCCCATGTACACCAATGCACCCCCATGTACCCCTGTGCACCCCCATGTACCCCAATGAACCCCCATGTACCCCAATGCACCCCCATGTACCCCAATGCACCCCCATGTACCCCAGTGCACCCCCATGTACCCCAATGCACCCCCATGTACCCCAATGCAGCCCCATGTACCCCAATGCACACCCATGTACCCCAATGCACACCCATGTACCCCAATGCACCCCCATGTACCCCTGTGCACCCCCATGTACCCCAGTGCACCCCCATGTACCCCAATGCAGCCCCATGTACCCCAATGCACACCCATGTACCCCAATGCACCCCCATGTACCCCAATGCAGCCCCATGTACCCCAGTGTAGCCCCATATACACTAATGTAGCCCCATATACACCAATGCACCCCCATGTACCCCAATGCACCCCCATGTACCCCAGTGTGCCCCCATGTACCCCAATGCAGCCCCATGTACCCCAATGCACCCCCATGTACCCCAATGTAGCCCCATATACACCAATGTAGCCCCATGTACCCCAGTGTGCCCCCATGTACCCCAATGTAGCCCCATGTACCCCACTGCACCCCCATGTACCCCAATGCACCCCCATGTACCCCAATGCAGCCCCATGTACCCCACTGCACCCCCATGTACCCCAATGTAGCCCCATGTACCCCAATGCACCCCCATGTACCCCAATGCAGCCCCATGTACCCCAATGCACACCCATGTACCCCAATGCACCCCCATGTACCCCAGTGTGCCCCCATGCACCCCAATGCACCCCCATGTACCCCAATGTAGCCCCATGTACCCCAATGCACCCCCATGTACCCCAATGTAGCCCCATATACCCCCATGTACCCGCCCCATCCATTGACCCTGCCCCATTCATTGGCCACGCCCCTTCCATTGACCCCACCCCACTCATTGACCCCACCCCATCCATTGACCCCACCCCACTCATTGACCCCACCCCATCCATTGACCCCACCCCATCCATTGACCCCACCCCACTCATTGACCCCACCCCATCCATTGACCC
>NW_026635718.1:0-187309 GCF_028554395.1 Pezoporus wallicus
GCCTTGTTCCGCGGCGGGGGCTCCGCTAGCCTGAGGATGGGGTTTGGGAAGGGGCCGTGTCCGTGTCCGTGCCTTTACCGCGCCCCAGGGGCCTGGGAAGAGCGGCGAGGTGGCTCCCAAGTGGGTTAAGGAGGAGGGAACCTCCCCATGGGCCTGCGGCCGGGGGAGGAAGAGAGAACGGGAGGCGTGGAGAGGATCCCGGGGCGGCCTGGGTCGTTGTCAGCTCCCAGCCTCTGCAGGGGTGGCTGGGGCGGGGGGGGGGGATCGGGGAGGTGGCCTGGGGTGGTTCCAGGTAAAGGAGAAAGGCACCGGCCTGGAGCGGGGTTGGCTCCGCGCTGAGTTCCTGCAGAGAAGCGGCTGGGGGTTCATAGGGAAACCCTCAGGGCTGTCGCTTCCCGAGGGGTCAGGTGAGGCTCGGGGGGGGCTCTGCGTCCGCGGTGGCCCCGGGGAGGAGGAGGGGGGCAAGGGCAGGGAGAGCACCCGCAGAGCCCCCGTAAAGTTGCCTCATCCCTCGCTGCTGGTGCCTGCATCTCATCGGGTACCGGGCAGCCCTCGCGGGCTGCGATTGCCTTTCTGCAGTCAGCGCAATGCAAAGAGAAGGGGAAGGCTGCGAGGCTCCGTGCTGGGGTTTTGAGCCGTGGGGTCGGGACTGAGCCTTGTTTGTGCAGCAGCTGCCTCAAAGGATGTATTTTTAGTGCCCGAGGAGGAAAAAAACTGCGTCACCCACATGTGGCTGTGCTGGGATTAGCAGAGGAGGGAGGCCTGGCCGAGGTGCTTCCCAAAGCCTTGCCGAGCAGCAGCAGCAGCAAGAGGATGGGTGAGCCGGTGTGAGCGCTCTTTGGGCAAGGGGCCACCCGCTTCCCCATAGGCACCGCCGTGAAGCAGTGGGAGCTGCAGAAACGCAAGGCTCCAGCTGCTGGAGAGGTGGTGCCAGCGTGGAGGTGGCTCAGGGTCGTCTCCATAGCACCCAAAGCTCTCCTCATCCCGCAGGACTCCTGTTTGTCTCTGGGTTTATTCTCCTGGCTCCACTTTGTTTGTACCAACAAGTACCTCGGCACGCATGGGGGTGCTCGGAACAGAGCACACGGGCAACGAGCAGGGCGCAGCAGTGGCACGGGGAGCTCTGTTCCCTCCCTTTGGTATCCCACTGGCAGAGCCGCTCTTGATTCCTCTGGGATAAGCGAGGCGTCCCAGCTGAGGTCGCAAACTTGACGTTGGAAACCCCAATGTAATGCACAAAACACGGGGATGGGGAGAACTGGGAAGTGCTCCTAACGATGTGGAAATGATCCCGGGGGAGGCGGGCCCCATGGGGCGATCCTGGTCGTTCTGCCATGGAATGTGTGCCTAGGACACCAAGTCCCTGCCCCTGTGTGGCTCCTGGTCGGACTGGGGACAACAACCTCCCCCCCTTGACACTGGGGCTGCTCTGTGCTCATCGTGGCTACAGAGATGCTGCCAGTGCTTAAAAACTCCATTTTTTCAGGCCGGCCAGACTGGGGGGGGGTCTGGGTCTCGTCCACCACTTGTTTGTTTTGGTACCTCCAGAAGGGAGCAGATGGGAGAGACTTAATTCCATGGGATGTATAGGAATGAGCACGCCGGCCCTGCGGAGCAGCCGGGCTCCTCGCTGGGGCTGGGGAGTCCCCTGCTCCGTCCCCTGCTGAAGCATCCTTCGTGCCTGGATTGGGTGGCATCCCGGCAGGGGGAAGCTGCTGCGTGGTGGTGAGAGACCGTCTCCTCCTTCCCTCCTTCACAGCTCTTTTGGGATGCCACTCTTGGCTTTTCAGGATTCGGTTGCTGTCACAAAGCCTACTGAGAGAGAAGAAATGAGCTGGAGCAGTTTCAGTGGGGGCTGCTCACCAGCTCTGGGTCTGACACCAGCCCTGGCTGTTGATTGCACTGTAAATGTTATTCTTTCCTGTTTCTCTTTCCCCGTGATGCCTCAGAGGGAGGTACGGGGTGGTTTTATTCGTGTGAGCCAAGCAGCAGGGAGGAATCCCCAAGAAGTCCCCTTAGACAGACAGAGGGAGTGTGCAGAGCAGAGAGAGCACGGTTGTGCATTCCTTCAATGGCAGCAATCACAAATCTGGCCTAAAAAACCTCTTTGCAGCCAGCGTCTTCTGACTGCAGGTGCCTGGCCAGCAAGGTTGTTTCCTTCCCTGCACTAAGGCAGGCCCATCTCACCCAGCTCTGCGTGTGAGGAGCTCCAGCCTCTGCCCAGAGCATGTGGGGATGCTTGAAGTGCTACCCCCAAGGGGTGCTGGCACCCATCCTACGGCAAGTAACTCAGCCTCCATACTCCTTGGAACTGGAGGCAGTGGCAGACGCAGCTGGGGATGCTTTGGTGGGGGGGTCGATGGCCAGGATATTTCGTTCCTTATCAAAGTGGGGTCGATTGGGGGGTGTGAAATAGGAAGGAGGCAGCGTTTCAACAGGGGAGCTGCGGGGCACATGGATCCCTGTCCCTCAGCCTCTCTGTTGGCTGGGGGGGAACACAGGCGCCTTGTTCGCAGTGGTTGGGCTGAGGCTCCTGAGCCCTTTTGCACAGATGCAGCTCAGATCAGTTATGTCTAGAAATAGATGCTGCCTGAGCGAAACAGCGCAAAGGAGCCGCCGCTGCTGCAGTCGCTGGCCTTGGCTCTTGGCCTGGAGCAGGGTTTTGCTGCTCTTTGCTCCCCCTCCCATGGGTTTTATCCCAAGGTCTCTGCGTGGGCCAGGCCGGGCACAAGGGCGGCCTTGGCTCCGGGTCTGCGGCTCCTCGTGTTCGGGATGGTTTCCCTGCGCAGGCAGCGTGTGCTTTGCCTCTCACAGCATCCCCAGCCCCCTGCCTGCTTGCTCTCCCGTAGGAAATGGAGCCAGGAAGGGTTTCAGGTGATGTCCTGGCCACGGTGCTGCTGCTGCTGCCTCCGGCCAAGGCGTTTGTGGCTCTGGGGCTTCTCTGCAGCCCTCAGCAGCGAGCACGGACGTGCTTGTTCCCAAACAAGGCTGGGAAGGGTCTGCCCGAGCCCTTCGGGGAGGGATCCCGCTGCTGCCGCGCTCCTGGAGGGCACAGGCACTGCAGCAGCGCAGGCTATGGATGGCAGAAAACCTCGGCTCCAGCCTGACCTGAAGGCTCCAGGGCGAGGCCGGGGGCTCGCGGGGAGGAAGGCGCAGCAGGGAGGAAGGAGGCCCCTGGCTGGAGCCGGCGCTGGGCTGGAAGTGTGACCTGTTTAGATGGTAATGCAGAGGGACGGCTGAGGGCAGCACAATGGAGCACAAAACAGGCGCATAATGGCTGGAGGTTTAATCCCCTGCCGCCGCCTGGAGCAGGGAAAACAATGCTGAGGGTTTCAAATGGCCCATCCAGGCCCTGGCAGGGGAGTTATTTGTCAGCCTGGTACCCCCAGAGAGCCCTTTCCTGTGCTGGAAGAGAAGTGAAAGAGAAAGGGAGAAGGAAGGGCAGAGAGAGCCCTTTCCAAGGCACGGCAGCAGCAGGGCGCAGGCTCCACTTGGGGCAACGCAGCGGAGTTTTCCTGGTCAGTTCTGGGGAGTTTGGCTCCCCCCAGAGCAGGGGGAAATGAGGCATTAAACCCTTGGAGCACCTTAACGTGACCGTTCTCTCCCCATCTGCCAGGGAGCCCGTGGCTGGCCTGGGTGGGAGCGCTGAGCATCCACCGTGCCACCTCCTGACGTGCTGCAGGGAGCCCCAGGAGACCGTCCTGATCCGAGAGGGGCAGAGCAGCTAAGCCCTGAGCTCGGGGAAGGTGGAGGAGCAGGCTGTGAGGAGAGGGGGTGTTTTATTCCACCTGGAGCTGGATTTGTGTGGCCGGAGGTAGCGGGGAGATCAGAAGGGAGCAGGCAGCACGTGGGCTGTGGGCATCGGCTGTCCAATGTCCTAACCCTGTGCCTTGCTGCTTCCCTCAGCACCAATACTGCTGGGCCCGTTCCTTCCCATCTCCAGAGCAGCTGCTGGGGATGTGTGTCCAGGCGTGCTGGGGTACACACCAGCCCTTTTGTCCCCTTGGCCTTGAGGTGGGCCATGCCAGGAGGCAGGGCCCCGAGCTGCTCTGTAGGACCGGCCGTGGTGAGGCAGGTGATCAGCTCCTCGCCCACAGCAGCTCTTACTGTGGGTATCATCCAGTAAATGACGGGCAAAAAATAGCCTGAGGCGCTGGAGCAGCCTCTGCCAGCATCACGTCATGGTTGTGTCTCCTCTTGCCCTGACGCCCTGCAGCCAAGGCAGCTCAGGGCTCCAGGCTTTGTGGCTGGAAGGGCACAGGGGTGCTGTGAAAGCCACTTTGGGTGTCCCAAAGCACCCCCACACCCCCCCAGTGTGCGCAGTCCCTGGCTCAAGGCCGTGGCTGTGCCTTGAAAGCAGATGAGCCCTTCCCTGCAGCAGGGACGGGGGTAGAGGAGGCTCAGAGGGGAGGCTGCCACACGCTGAGCACCAGGGTGTTGCTCGGGGCAGACTTTGGCCCCGGAGGTGCCCAGGGCCTGGATGTTGGCCCAGCTGCGTTTTGCACTTTGCTGTGCTCAAGCCCCCAGCTTCCCTTCCCCTTGGAGCGTGCGCGGGGTGATGCTGTCCTTGTTTGGGCTGGAGCAGGAGCTGGGAGCTCTCTTGGAAAGCCTGGAGCAAGCATCCCTGCCCTAAATCACCAGAGCTGGTGATGGGAGGTGGAAAGCCAATGCTGCTGGCTAGCAGTAACCCTGGGAAGCAGCTGGAGGAGGCAGGAAATGAGGCTGAAGTTTGCTCCTGAGCAAGGAATGGATTTGCAGCTCTCCCGATCCAGCTGATGCAGGTGACGTGGATGGGCCTGGAGCGCCCGGTCCTGCTCTGCTGCTCGCCCTCTTGGGTGCCTTCGGTTAGCTCGGGGTTTCTGAGCTGGGGATAAGCGGTCTTCACCCCCCCCCCCCCACCCCATGGGTCTCTGTTGTGTGTGCTCTGAGCCCCACGCCTCGCAGAGGGGTTTGCCTTAGCTCTCAGTGGACATGGGGCTGCAGGCAGCAGCTTCCCTGCTGGAGGAAGGGAGCCTGAGCTCCCAAAGCCAGGAAGCTCAGGGCTCCAGTGGGTACTTGCCTCGGAGCAGGAGGAGCTTGGGGGATTTGGCATGGAGACGAGGGCTTATGAAACTCCCCAGACGCTGCCTTGCTTTGTCCTGAGCTTATCCCCTCAATGCCTGGTGCTAACCAAGCTGTTGAAGCTTCAGTGGCCCTCTTAAGGTGAAGGAAAGGGGGGAGCAGTCAGTTCAGGGCTCTGGATGCTTCTGCTTTGACCTTTCCTTCTTTGTGAGATCTGGAGGAACCCTAAAACTGAAGGCTCTGCGCCTTTTGCCTTAGTCCATGGGCTGCAATGATGGTCTGCCCTCCCGCAGCAGATGATACCTGCTCTCTTTAACCTCTCTCCCGCGTGGTTATTGATGCATTACGAAGGTGCACAGCGTCCTTGGGCCGAAGGAGTGGTGAAGCAGAGGTTTTCTTGCTCCCCTCAGGGGCTGCTGCTTGCAAGCAAACACGGACCCTTCTCTGCCCCAGAGCTCCCTGGAAAGGGCTCTCCGGGCATAGCGAGGGCTTGGCTTTGGGTTCCAAGCAGAGGGGAGGATGCAAACGCTGCAGCCCTGTGTCCTGCCCGTGTCCATGTCCAGAGGCTCTGGGTGCCGGCATCAGGTATCCAGCCTCAGGGGGTCCCATCCCTGCCTGCAGCGCTGCCGCAGCACCGGGGTGCCTCTGGGGTCCCTGCCTTTCTTCCTCTCTTCATCCCAGCTCCAAGGCTCCCCTCCCGGCGCCGCGGTCCCTGCTGAGCCCTGACCCGGTGATGTCACGCCGGGAGCAGGGTGCGTTGCTGGTTCTTGTTTAAGCAGCCTGCCTTTCTGTCATATCCCCCCTCTCCTACACGTGAAACCCGAGACCCTTCCCTGTCCCTTGCCCCCCTCTTCTCCTCCCTCTCCGCTCCATCCAGAGGCTCCTTCCCGTCAGGTCAGTACCGGGCTCGGGTCCCTGGCACAGCGGCTGCCCCCGATCGAGGCTCGCCACATAAGCAGATTCCCAAAGGATGAGGAGGCAGAAGAGAGGAACCGCGTGTTCTGGCAGGGGAGCGGTGCCGCGCTTCGGAACGGGCTGTGTGGGGTTGGCCTGCGTTAGGGAGCAAGTGGGTGGGAGTGGGAGCAGGGCCGGGGATGGGGAAGGGGGCTTTGGGCATCGCTTGAGGTGTAGCCGCTGCATGGGAAGGGTGGGACAAGTGCAGGGATGGGCACGAGCAGCGGGTGCTGCTGCAGAAACCCCATCGGGGGGGGTGCTGGGGCCTGGCATGGGCTTTGCTGCCCACGATGCTGCTTGTCGTTGCCTGCTTCCTTCACCCCAGGAAGCAGGAGGTAATGCTTCCTCCCCGCCGAGGAGGAGAAGAGGGCTCGAGGGAGATGTGATTCCATGTCCGT
Source organism: Pezoporus wallicus (assembly GCF_028554395.1). Classification (NCBI taxonomy): domain Eukaryota; kingdom Metazoa; phylum Chordata; class Aves; order Psittaciformes; family Psittacidae; genus Pezoporus; species Pezoporus wallicus. The sequence goes on from NW_026635718.1 coordinate 6,414, forward strand.
GGATCCACGAATTTGAGTTTTGGATCCACGGACATGGCATTAAATGAAGATTTCTAATGTGCAAGAAGTGTTCTTAATGCTGACCCGTGTTCCCATTCTGACCTCATGCAGAGCTGGGTTCGGCCTCTTCCATCTTTTGTATTAGCAAGACTAACCCCGGGTAGGTGACAGACTGAGTCCTGGTGCGACGGGAGAGGGTCCTGGGCTGGGTGCAGGGCATTCACATCACCCCGTGCCTCAGTTTCCTCATAGGGACCAGGGGCTAAACCCCAGCTGTGTCCAGAGCGTGAGCTGGTGCCCACCTCCCGCATCTCACTCAAGAGGGAAATGCTCTTGGAGATGGAGAGAAGTCCTCTTGCAGGTTCAGCATTCGATTGACAGCAGCGCATCCTGTGTCTTCTGAGCCAGCAGTCCTGTGCGGTTCCTCCGTGGCTTGCTGTCAGGTTACTGATAGCTCTTAAAACCCTCTCATCTCTGAAATCTTGGGTGCTTTTTGGCCTTCCTTCGGTCTGGATGGTAAAATGTCACTGTTCTGTGGCACTTCAACATGGCACATTGCTTCCAGGAACTGCTGGCAGGAAACGCTCCTTTTTGGAGCAGCCCTGTGTGTGGTGCAGCAAGACACTGGGATTAACCCGTCTAAACAAACCCCATGTCTCCTGGAGTGGTTTTCTCCTGCAGAGCCACTGCTGCTTGTACCGACTTAGGCAAAACTCATCCAAGCTACGTTTCTGGTCCCAAATCGAGGGGCAGCTGCGCGTTCATCTCACACCATCTCTTGCCCACGGTATCCAGGCAGCAGCTCCGTGGTCTCCGTGCTCTGCTCCCATTGCACATCCTTAGACAAGTGCCCGGCCCCTGGAGAGAGGGGAATGGGCACAGATGAGCGCTGTGAGAGCGGGGCTCCCGGGGGCTTTTCCTTCCTCCTCTCCACCTGCCATGGAGCATTTGGAGAGCCAGAGGAGGCCCTGACATGGAGAAAAGCTGTGCCAGCTGCTCTGAGCTTGTTGCTGGGGGAATCGGCCCCATCCTCCCCGCTGCAGGGCCTGCACCGGGGGCCAGACTGCGTGACCCCGGTGCTCATGGCAAACAGTTGTTCTCACCGAGGATGCCTCTGCACTAAAGGAGCTTTTCAGCAGGGGATCAGCTCCAGAAGGGCTCCGGGAGGAGACGAGAGGCCAGGGGAGCTGCTCCTCATCCCCCCCCCTCTTCTGCAGGTACCCATGGCAGGGCCTCGATTGGACCCACGGCTCTTTGGTGCCGCGGGCGGGCGCTGGGACAGGCTCTGTCACAGCATTCCCTCGGTGCCTCCGGAGCCCATCCGTGGGGCTGGAGCGGGGCCGTTCCCGCTGCCTTTGGGCCCAGGATCCCTGCCCGCGGGAGGCGAAGCCCAAAGCCACCCTAACCCTAGCGCAGAGGCAGGCTTTGGGAGGTGGCTCCGGCGCAGCGCGGCCCTGCCGGGCGCAGGAAGGGGAACAGGAAAAGCACCTTTTAAATATAGCAACTGCTTGCAGTGGGCCTGCTGTCCTTCCCCTCGTTTGGCCTCTTCTGCCCGCGCGGAGCGGTCCCCTCCTGTCCTGACCCGCTGCTCCCACCGAGGACCCAGGCCTGGCGCGTGGAACCTCCGCTTCCTCCTGCTCCTTCCTGCAAAGCTGGTGGGGTTTCATTGCCTTTGCGGGGCTGGGGAGGGCAGCAGCCCCAGCCCTGCCTCTTGCTCCTGCTCTCGTGAAGGGCACAAACCTGACCGTGGTGGTGCTCGGAGCGCGGCCTTTGCTTGTGTGCCGGTGCTTTGGTTTGATGGCAAACGCCGCGTGCTTGCGCAGGCAAGGGCTGCCTGCCCCATCTTGCCTTTTCCGGGCCGTCTTCGGCTTCAGCGGAGGCTGAAGTGCCAGCAGACCACCCCCCCTTGGGCAGGAGCCATGTGGGCACAGAGTCACCCCCGTGCATTTTCAATGTCAGGGTCGCTGTGGGGCAGCTCTGCTCCGTGCCCCACAGACCCCCCGCTGCACCCAGGGCGATCCCTTTGGGGTGACCGAGGGTGAGGGTTAAAGATAAAGCTAGGCTAAGCCTCCTTCCCGAGCCGGCCGTGGGGAAAAGCAGCAGGGTCTGTACAGCCCTGCTGAGCCGGAGAGGGGTTTGCAGGGTACAAACTAAGCCCAAACCACCCGTGAGAGCAGTGCCAAGGCTGGTTCCGGACCGTTCAGCCTCCACACTGCTCTGTCACCAGGTGCTTGTGCTGCAGGTGTTCAAGGCCAGGTTGGACAGAGCCTTGCCTGCCCTGGTTTAGTGGGAGGTGCCCCTGCCCATGGCAGGGGGTTGGAACTGGCTGCTCTTAAGGTCCTTTCCACCCCAAGCCTGGTCGTGGCTGTGCAGGGTACAGGCAGGCTTCCTATGTGCGGGTCTGCTGCCCTGGCCAGCCGTGTCCAGCTGCTCCTGGGGCGTCCCCTGCCCTCCTGCCTCCTTTGCCTGGTTGCCCTTGTAAAGCAGAGCCTTTCTGCTGCCTAAGCCCCGCAGCTTAATCCTGGGATTTCTTAGCCAGCCTGCAGCAACAGGAGGAACATTATTCCCTTTGTCTGTGCCGCAGCCATGTTTTCAAACCTGTTGCTACGTCTCTCAGCCTCCCCTCTTCCTCCATCCTTTGCTCCACAGCCCACGTGTTTGAGGGCTCTTATCTGAGCCTCCCTGTTGCCGTCTGGAGCCTTTCCTTGTGAGCGGGGGTGGCCTTGGAATGGCCTTGCTGCTGTTGGTGGGGGGGGAAGGACGGTCCCTGCGTCATGGTGGGTGCCTCTGTAAGGAAGAGTTTGCTGTGTGCAGCCCCTCTGCTTTGCTGCAGGCTGCTCTCGCCGTGCCGCAGAGCCCCTTGCCGCGCTGCATGCCGTGGTCCTGGGCGTCTCTTGCAGGGCACTGGGGTCCTTGTAACTGGGATCAAAGCGTTGCACAGAAGCAAAGGGAGAAAGGCCCAGAAGTGGGCCTGAGGGGGCGCGAGGCTGGGTGTGGGGGGGGAAGGCAGCAAAGGGGTCTGGTGCTTAGCGTGGGGCTCAGGAGCAGCAAGTTCCCACCCGTGCCTCTGCCGGCTTCGGGCCACGGTGCTAACGCTCCTCTCCTCGTCCTGTTGCAGACCCTGCTCCATTCCTCACCATGGGTGACATGAAAACTCCGGATTTCGATGACCTGCTGGCGGCTTTTGATATTCCTGACATTGACACCAACGAGGCCATCCATTCTGGCCATGAGGAAGCCGATGCTCACATCAAGCAAGTCCCTGGAGAGCCGGGCCCCCCTGACCACGTCCTGCCCCACACGGACATCACCGCTGTCAGCGTGATCGTGAAGAACACGGTCTGCCCCGAGCAGCTCGACGCCCTGGACGGGCGCAGCAAGGACGGGCACGTCATCGGCTCCCGCTTGCTGCAGAATGGCTTTGGGGCCACCGAGATGCCCAGGTCCCCCCCCTCCAGGTCTGTGGAAGCTGTAGCCTCCTCCAACGGGGAGTGCTGGGTGAAGGAGAAAGGCCCCAAGCCCCTGGATATCTTCTCCCATTTTAGCCCCGATCCCAATGAAGACAATGCTGCCAACCTGATCGACAGACCCCGGGAGTGCAAGGCGAAAGAGAAGTCCCTTGCCGTGCCCTCCCTCTCCCCATCTCCCACCCTGTCCCTGGACTGCAAAGAGCCCATGGGGGAGAACCCGGAGAACCTGCCCCCGGCTTACCCGCAGGCCTTTGAAAGCAGCCAGGCCAGGGGTGCCAGCGGGTCCCCTTCTGCCATCTCCTGCATCAAGAAGGAGGAGTCTGACTCGGAGGATGTGGGCCGTGAAGCCAGCCCAAAGGGTTTGGCTGCAGCCCTGGGGGACAGCCCCTTGGAGCACCTGAAGTCAGTCACCGTGCGCTACGCCGCCGAGGATTCTCCCATCACGTCCTGGCCTGGATCTGACCCAAACCTGGACAGCAGCACCAGCAACCTTCCTGAAGTGAAGCACTCGCCCGCCAGCCCCCGGGAGCCGTTCTTCAAGCCTTCCTCTCCGGTGGTGCAAAGCCCCAGGCTCCCCCCGTCTCCAAAGCACCTGGACAGCATTGCCCTCAAGGAAGAGCACGAAGTTCTGGACAAGTCCATGGGAAGCCCGCAGAGCATGTCCAGTGCTGAGGAAGAGGAGGAGGAGGAAGAAGACAACACCAACGATTCCCCCTCCTCCAACTCCTCCCGGCCCCTGAAGGTGCGGATTAAAACCATCAAGACGTCTTGTGGCAGCATCACCCGCACTGTGACCAGGGTCTCCTCAGATTCCGAGCCTGGCTCCACCAAGGGGCCCCCTGAGCACAGCTCTCAAGAGACCTCTCTGGAGGGCGCCAGCTTCTCAGCATCGGCAGACAAAGAGGAAGGGATAGTGCTGGAGGTGTCCAAGGACAAAATGGAGCTCTCCAGCCCCTTGAAAAGCACGGAGGGGCCCAAAATCGTCAGTGTTCAGCTGGGCAACGGCACCAAGCTCAAAGGGACTGTCCTGCCCGTCTCCACCATCCAGAACGCCAGCAGCGCCATGCTGATCGCCGCCAGCGTGGCTCAGCAGAAATCCATGGTGCTGCCAGCAAAGACGGGTAAGGCCGTGGCCAAGAACATCATCAACCTGGTGCCGCAGACCCTGCCCAAAGCCGACACCAGGACCAACGTCAGCACCGTGACGCAGACCAGCACCGTCACCACCACGGCCAACCAGAAAGTCAACGGCACCACGGTGGTGATGGTGCAGCCGCAGAAGCCTTCCCCTACCCTTGCAGGCACGGTCATTTCCCGGAGCCAGTCCAGCCTCGTGGAAGCCTTCAACAAGATCCTCAACAGTAAAAACCTCTTGCCAACGTACAAACCCAACCTGAACCCCCCGGCCGACGCCAGCCTCGCGCTGCCTCCCTTCGGCTACCGCTGCCTGGAGTGCGGGGACGCCTTCGCCCTAGAGAAGAGCTTGGCTCGCCACTACGACCGGCGCAGCATGCGCATCGAGGTCACCTGCAACCACTGCACCAAGCGCCTCGTCTTCTTCAACAAGTGCAGTTTGCTGCTGCACGCCCGCGAGCACAAGGACAAGGGCCTGGTGATGCAGTGCTCCCATCTGGTTATGAGGCCCATCGCCCTGGATCAAATGATCGGGCAGCCCGACATCACCCCCCTGGTCTCAGTGACCTCCTTCCCGGCTAGCAAAGTGACTGGTGTGGCTCAGGATGCCTTGGCCACGGCCAACGGGGCTCAGGACCTCCCCATCCTGCCTCTGAGCAACAGCTCAGAGCAGACCAACTACAGCTGCTTCAGGTGCCTGGAGTGCAAAGAGCAATGCAAAGACAAAGCCGGGCTGGCCGCGCATTTCCAGCAGGCAGTGACCACGGGGACAAGCAGCAGCACGGTACGTGGGTGGGAGAGCGGTGAGACCCACGGCAACCCATCCCCGGGGATGTGGGGCAGACGGGGGGGGGGGGGCTCCAGATGTGATGCAGGCAGCCCCTGCCTGTGCCCACCTGATTCCTCTCCATGTAAAACTCATGCAGGAAGGAAAACCCAGGAGGCACGGGGTGGAGGGCAGGGAGGCTGACAGTAAACCTGCCCTGGGGGTACAGGAGTGGGGTGCAGCAGGGAGGGATGAGCAGGTCCCCGAGTGCTGATGCCCTGCGGTCTGGCCCCCAGTGCAGGACAGAGCCATGTTAGAGCAGCGGGCGCTGCTTCCTCTTTCGATGGCTTGAAGCACAAATGGAGCCTGGAGAAAGCAGGAGGGGGTGTGCTGGGGGGGGTTTTCCCCCCCTTGTTTCTGGGTCAACCTTGGGATCCTGGGTGCTTCCTGCTGCTGCCAACACATCCTGGTTTGTTGAGGCAAGCAGCATCCAGCAAATACACCGCCGAGGGGTGACCTTTAAAAGGCAAGGAGGGCAAACAGGTCCGGAGAGGAGCCCTGTCCTCCCTGTCTCTTCACCTCTCCCTTTGTGCAGAGAGGCTCAGCCCCCTTGGCTTTCTTTGCACAGAAGGAATTTGCTCCTGGTTCCCTGGTAACCCTGCTCAGGTTGCTGCTGTAGCCATGGCGCTGCTCAAATGCAGATATGAGGGCCCTGCTCCAGAGGAGGGCTGCTTTCTGTCTGAAGGTCATCGGGAGCCCTGAGATTCACGTGCTTGTATGATTGTCCCAAGGACCTTGCCTTTAACAGGGGAGGATTTCTTCCTCCCATTCCCTCTCGTAGCCTTGGAGGGGATGGAGCTTGAGCCAGGCAATTCAGTGTGAAGTTGCTGTCAAGGCAAAAGCTCTTCCCAGGCTCCCCTTAGCCAGAGCAGCTCTGTCCCTGTACCCAGCAGATGGCCTCCTCCCTGCACCCACACCGACTAAAACCAGGATCTGTTCCCTTCTCCAGCAAACCAAAAGACCCAGAGGCTTCCTCAGCACAGGGAGGGATGGGGAGGCTGAAGCCATAAATCTCCATAATCCTCACCTGCCACCTTTCATTCCCTGATCCCCCCCCTGGTTCCTGCCCCATCTCCTCAGCCAGTCTTTGGCTGCTGTTACCTGGCTGATTTCTTGTTCCCTCTCATTGCTTTGCTGCCAGATTCACCCTTGGGTCTCTCTTGGCAGTGCTCTGGCCCCTGGCCTCGTCGCAGCCGCGAGGGGAGCCCGAGGCGAGCCTGCAGCGCGTGGCTGGGGCTGCTCTTCTCCTCACCCCACCTCGTTACCCCATCTCTCAGGGCAGCTCCTATTGGAAGCTCATCCCCTCAAGTCCTTGCCAGCTTCTCCCATTGAGAGCCCCGTGGCCGTATCCTGGTGTGGGGTTGAAGCAGTTTCAGGCTGGGTCTGGCAGCTGCTGGGAATGCAGCGGTGAAAGTCCCGTGCTGGGTCCCTGCCTGACCCTTGGCGCACGCTGTGTCTGGGACCCCTGTGATGAAAAGGGTTGTGGAACACCCTCAGCCAGTACCCAGCTAGCACAGGAGCTCCTAAAATGCAGGAGCAAAGCATTAGGAATGCTGATAGGGATACCAGGAATAGCAGGAAAGCAAAGTACCTCCTAAAATGTAGGAGCAAAGCATTAGGAATACTGATAGGGATACCAGGAGTAGCAGGAAAGCAAAGTATCTCCTAAAATGTAGGAGCAAAGTGTTAGGAATACTGTTAGGAATAGTGGAAAAGCAAAGTATCTCCTAAAATGCAGGAGCAAAGCATTAGGAATACTGTTAGGGATATCAGGAATATCAGGAAAGCAAAGTATCTCCTAAAATGTAGGAGCAAAGTGTTAGGAATACTGTTAGGAATAGTGGGAAAGCAAAGGATCTCCTAAAATGTAGGAGCAAAGTGTTAGGAATACTGTTAGGGACATCAGGAATAGCAGGAAAGCAAAGTATCTCCTAAAATGTAGGAGCAAAGCATTAGGAATACTGTTAGGAATAGTGGGAAAGCAAAGGATCTTCTAAAATGCAGGCGCAAAGCATTAGGAATACTGTTAGGGATATCAGGAATAGCAGGAGAGCACAGCATCTCCTAAAATGTAGGAGCAAAGCATTAGGAATACTGTTAGGAATAGTGGGAAAGCAAAGGATCTCCTAAAATGTAGGAGCAAAGTGTTAGGAATACTGTTAGGGACATCAGGAAAGCAAAGTATCTCCTAAAATGCAGGAGCAAAGCATTAGGAATGCTGTTAGGGACATCAGGAATAGCAGGAGAGCACAGCATCTCCTAAAATGTAGGAGCAAAGCATTAGGAATGCTGTTAGGGACATCAGGAATAGCAGGAGAGCACAGCATCTCCTAAAATGTAGGAGCAAAGCATTAGGAATGCTGTTAGGGACATCAGGAATAGCAGGAGAGCACAGCATCTCCTAAAATGTAGGAGCAAAGCATTAGGAATGCTGTTAGGGACATCAGGAATAGCAGGAGAGCACAGCATCTCCTAACGCGTGCCCTGCAGAGTCCCGGCACCTCTCCCCCGTGGCCGCGCACGGCTCGGGGCTGCTGTGGGTGTTGCAGGTTGTTCCCCCTCCAACCCGCAGGGTTTGTGACCCTCTGGCTGCTCTTCCCCCGCCAGGTTTGCACCACGTGCCCCATGATCATGTCCAACCGCTGCAGCTTCAGCGCCCACCAGCGCATCCACAAGAGCCGCCCGCCCCACGTCTGCCCCGAGTGCGGGGGGAACTTCCTGCTGGCCAACTTCGAGGCGCACCTCAAGGACGCCTGCCTGCACTTCTCCCGCAGAGTGGGCTACAGGTAGGGCCACGGCCGGGGGGAGCACCCACTTCCCTTATCCCCACCGGTGCTGGGTGCAAGGCTGAGGGTGCCCGGGGAGGTCGGGAATGCTCCGTCCCTGGCGGTGTTCGAGGCCGGGTTGGACAGAGCCGTGGGTGCCATGGTTTAGTGGGAGGTGTCCCTGCCCATGGCAGGGGGTTGGAACTGGGATGATCTCAAGGTCCTTTCCAACCCAAACCATTCCCTGGTTCTATGAACCGTTTGCTTTACCCCTTCCCTGTCTCTCACCCCTTTAACACGGGGGGGGAATTTCCCTCTTCCTGGGGCCTGCTGGCCATCGTTTCACCTCATGGCTGGCAGCATCAGGTCCCCCCAGTGGTGAGCACTGGTTGCTCCTAACTGGAATTTCCCCAGAGCCCAGAACTGGTTTGGATTCTGCTGTCCTTTGGGGCAGGGCCTCATCCCGAGTCCTAAGGCTTGGACAAGGAGCAGGCGTGGGCCCCGGTGCTCCCGTGTCTCTCTGCTGTTGGCCCTTGGTGTGTGGCAGCCTCTGCAGCGCGGCTCCTCCTCTCTGCAGGTGCCCCAGCTGCGCCGTGGTCTTCGGTGGGGTCAACTCCATCAAATCCCACATCCAGACCTCCCACTGCGAGGTGTTCCACAAGTGCCCCATCTGCCCCATGGCGTTCAAGTCCGCCCCCAGCGCCCACGCGCACGTCTACACGCAGCACCCTGGCTTCGGCAACCAGCAGTCCAAGTAAGTGCTCCCTGAGATCACCCCTAACAAGCCATAGGATGGGGGCAGGTTTAGATGGGCTATTAGGGAAAATGCCTCCACCAGCAGGGCCGTCAAGCACTGGAACAGGGCTCCCAGGGAAGCCCTTGAGTCCCCTCCCTGGAAGCATTTAAAGGATGGGTAGATGTGGCACTTAGCGGCATGGTTTTAGTGGCAGTGCTGCCTTCATGGCTGGATTCCATGTTTTCTGACCTAAAGGATTCCATGGTTACAAGAAGTGGGAGCATCCTGGGTTGGGGGGCGCATTGGGGAAGAGCTCAGCACCAGGATGGGGGAGCTGCATCTGTCTCCTTTTCACTTTCCCATCCCTTGGCGTGGGTCAGGCTGCTCCCAGGGCTGCTTTCCACCCTCTTGCTCCTCCTGCTGCGAGCCCGGGCTGTGCCAGCAGTGTTTTTTTTCCCCCCTCCCCACAGAATGATTTACAAGTGTGCGATGTGCGACACGGTTTTCACCCACAAGCCCCTGCTCTCCTCCCACTTCGACCAGCATCTCCTTAACCAGCGGGTCAGCGTCTTCAAGTGCCCGGACTGCCCGCTGCTCTTCGCCCAGAAGCGCACCATGCTGGAGCACCTTAAGGTAACAACGCGTGTTCCAGGAGAGCTCTCCTTCACCGGGGCTGGGTGAGGGCTCCCAGCGCATCACTGGTGCAGCAGGACCCTGACACCTGGTTCCATTTGTCCCCCCAAGCCTGAGATGAGCCCGTCTGTGCAGGATGGGGCCTGGCTGCGGGCTCCTTCTTAGCCCACTGCAGTGCTGGGGAAGGGGTTGGGGGGAGGAAATCCCAACCCCAAACGGCTGCCGAGCCCTTTCCTTTCCAGAACACCCACCAGCCCCAGAAGCCCAAGGAAGACCTGGCAAAGAAGGCGGCCATCCTGCTGACGCCGAAGCAGGAGCCTCTGGAAACGCCCGTGTCCAAGATCTCGGAGTCGTCGTCGTCCTCCACGGAGGAGGACGAGCCCCCAAGCTCCCCGGAGCTGCGCAAGACCAAGCGGAGCCGCTTCCAGCGCAAGACGGTCAACAAGTCCAAAGGCAGCGGCTGGACGTGCGGCGTCTGCCACTCCTGGTTCCCCGAGCGCGATGAGTACGTCTCCCACATGAAGAAGGACCACGGCAAGGTGAGGAGGAAACCTGGGCTCTGCTTCCGGCTTTGCTGAGCCCTTCGGGAACGTGGGCAGGGGCTGCTGAGAGCGCAGAGCAGCGCGGCGGGACCCCAGGGCACAGTGTGCCCGTCACCCCAATAGGGACGCAGTCAGGGCTGGGTTTTGGGGAGCAGAACCCAGGTACTTGTTACGCAGGTGCGCAGCGTTGGGACGGGCACGGAGCAGTGAGCGGGAGGCAGCACCAAGTTCCCACATCCGGCTTCTCCCATGGGAACGCTGCTCCGGGCCCCCCGCGCTGGACCCCCCCTGCCTCTTTGTCTCTTGCAGTCGGTGAAGAAGTTCCCGTGCCACCTCTGCGAGCGCTCCTTCTGCTCCGCTCCCAGCCTCCGGAGACACGTGCGAGTGAACCACGAAGGGATCAAGCGCGTCTATCCCTGCCGGTACCCGACGGGAGGGCTCTGCTTGGAGAGGGGTGGATTTGGTGCTCCCCGCTCGAGCCGGGCTGGGGTGCAGAAAGCTACGGATGAATGAAGCACGATGGGGGTTGAGTAGTGCTGGGGGTCCGGATGCCGGAGCCAGGCCTCGGTGGCTGCCCGGTTGTGCTGGAGCAAGCCTGGGGCTCGGCTCCTCGCTGCAGAGCATCACTTCATTGCCTCCTCGCTCTGGCCCTGCAGGTACTGCACAGAGGGCAAAAGGACCTTCAGCAGCCGGCTCATCCTGGAGAAGCACATCCAGGTGCGACACGGGATCAAGGTGACCGACCAGACCAAGAGCCAGGAGGTTGTTATCGCCCGCATAGGGACCGGCCCCATGCAGGTACGAGGTCCCTGCGGTCCCGTGTTAGGGGTGTTTGCAGAGGGCTGGGGCCTTGCGGAGGTTTTGGGCATCTCCGTGAGCCCCGATCCTGGTTTGTGCTTCCCTCGCCGTGTCCTGCGGTGCTTGGGGCTGGCAGCTCCCTCCCACTGCGAGGCCCTGCTCCTGCCTGGGCACAGCTGAGCTCCTGCCAGCGCACTGGGGGCTGAGCTTGGCCAGCCCAGCCTCTCCCTGCCTGCAGGGAAGGGAACGCAGACGCATCCCAGCTGCCTTCGAGCCGGCTCAGGAGCTGCCCCGGTGCGAGGGGCAACTCTGAGGCTGCTGCGGGAGCCCCTTGGGGCACCGCTCCCGGTGTGGGGCAGGAAGGACCCCTTTGGCCTTTACCCAAGCAAATCCCCCTTGGAAACCCCGGAGCGGGTTGGGTTAGGGCAGGAGCTGCTCGAGTTGCCCCCCACCCCGTTACAGCTTCCGTGCCCCCTTCCCGCAGGCGTCCGGTCGGAAGCGGAAGTTGTCGTCGGATGAAGGCGATTCCTGCAGCGAGGAGCCCGACAGCACCACCCCTCCCTCCAAAAGCTCCAAGGGCGACCGCAGGGCCCCGTTGCGGTGCCGCAAGTGCGGGTACCTGGCCAGCAGCTCCGCCGACTTCCAGGAGCACATCCCCCAGCACCGGACTGACGAGAGCTCCCACCAGTGCCGCGAGTGCGGGCTCTGCTTCACCTCCCAGGTCTCCCTCAACCGCCACCGCTTCATCACCCACAAGAAGAAGAAGGGAGCGGGCGAGCTGGAGGAGCCGGGGCCCCGGAGCCCGCTGGAAGGAGGAGCGCCGCACGCGGGCGATGGGAAGCTCTCGTGCAAGGTGTGCGGGCGCTGCTTCGACAGCCAGCTCAACCTCAAGACCCATTTCCGTACCCACGGCATGGCCTTCATCCGGGCCAGGCAGAACGCGAGCCCCGAGAACTAGGGAGCCCAGGCAGCGGCAAGGAGACGTGTACATAGCGAGCAGGGGGCTCTTTGGGACCGGGGCTCCCTGCCTGCTCCTGGGCAGCGCCTCAGCATGGGGCTGGATGAAAGAGCCGTGAAGAGAAGAACCTGGCTTGCACAGCAGGGCCTGGCTCGGGGCGCCCGGCTGCATCCCCCAGGCTGGGGGACTCGGGCTCCCCCCCCCCGGTTTGGGGGCAGGAGCCAGGGGGAGGCAGGGATTCACTGGGCAGGAGATGAGGGGCAGAGCTGGGATGCGTGGCCCTGCTGTGGGGAGAGCACCGGGCTCTCGTGGCTCTGTCTCACGGGGAGGGACAGCTCCTTCCTTCCACAGGGATGGGGAAGGGAGGAGGCCGCCTCCCACCCTGTTTGCACACCGGGGTCGCTGCTCTCCTCTGCACTGGGGGGCTCTCTTCAGCCCTCCCAGCTGGGTTGTGCCGCGATGGAAGCAGAGCCTGGTTGAGGCCAGGGACCAGGGGAGAGACGTCTCCATGGCAGGACAGAGGCGGCTGCGCCGGGAACTTGGCACAGCAAAATCCACCTTTTCGTTCGGTTTCGTTTGGGTTTTGGTTGCTTGGGGTCGGTTTCTTTTCCCTTTCCCTTCTGAATGTTGCTTGCTCCCCATGTTGCTGGAGCGGGATCGGGGCGGGGGGGAGAAGCCGAATCCGGCCCCTCCTTGGCTCCGTTCGCCTGCCACGAGCACGAGGTTCCTCTTCACCACCCCTGGCACTGACTTCAGCCGCTCAGCGCTTCGTGCCGCGGGACAGCCCCAGCCTGCACCTCCCCTTCGGCAGCAGGACAAGAGAAGGGGCTCCGGGCAGGATGAGCCCCACGGCAGCACCATCCCCGCCCCACGGAGCTGCGCCGAGTGCAGGATCGGTGCCGGCTGCTGCAGAGAGGGAAAGGTGCTGCCAAACCCCATCACAGACTGAAACAGTGGGGCCTGGGGGGGGGGGCTTCTCTAAGGGTGCTGCTGCCCCCCCCCAACCTCCTGCCCTGCTCCCGGCACCACCACGGAGCAGCCTCACCCCCTCCTTTGCACTGGGAACAGTGGCACCGGGGATGGGGGGGGTCCCTCCCGCATGGGGCTCCCCCCTTCCCCATAGAAACTACTGGCAAAGCCCCTTCCTCCTCGTTCTGTTCGTGCAGCGCCTGTGCTTGGGGTGTTCGTGTTGAGTCCTCTCCTTGTGCGTGCCCCCCCCCCGACGCGGTTTAAAGCTGTAGCACCCACTAAAGGTGACACCCCCCCCCCCCCCGTTGTGATTTGGGGTTGGCGTTGGTTTCATTCCTATGGGGAGGGAACACGGGGTTTGGGGGGGGGGGGGGTGGTCTTGCTTTTTCTTTCTTTTCCTCTGTGTTTGATGTGCAGGAGGTGCCCCCCCCAAGGTTCAGGTGGATTCAATTCATGGCACATGGGGGGGGGGAAGGGGGAGGAAATAACCCAAAACTCAGCTCCCACAGCCCCTGGGCCAGTTCCCCCCCCCCCAGTGTTTCGTGTGGGGCTGCGACCATGTAAATGCTGTGTAATAATAGAGAAGAACCTAAAGTTTCTATGAGTTTTAGAGGCAGGAAACGAAACAAATCGCTTTGTAACCCTGGTTTTTCAAGCACTTCAGTGCCTTTGGAGCGACTTCTGTTTGGGGGGGGGGTGTTCGGGGGGGGGGGGGGGCTCTGTCCACTTCTTTGTAGGGCTGTGATTACGCTACATTAAAGCTACGGGCACTGCGAGAGGCTCTCAGGTATCCTTTATTCTTGTAGTAATAACGCATTAAACTCTTAGTGGTTTAACCCCTGCTGTGCCCTGTCTTTTGCTTACACAGCCCCTGGGGGGGGGGGGGGGGTGTCCTGTGCCCTCCCCACAGCACATTCATATTGGTCCTGCCCCATAACAGGGGTGCCCCCCCCCCCATCTCCCCCCTGGAGGTCAGGGGGGGGGGAGGAACCCCCAAGCGAGGTCGATGATTGCCTTGGGGCCATGGGTTTAATGGACGTGCCCCCCCCCCATGTCCAGACCCTGATGATTCCCCCCCCCCCCCCAGTGTTGTCAAAGGGAACTGTTGGGTTTTAATGCTAAAGAATCAACGTGACAAATAATGAGTGCGAAACACAGAGCCCGAGGGACCAAGGGCAGCGGGGGGGGGGGGGGGCAGGATGTGACCCGCAGGAGGGGCTGAGCCTGATGCAGAGGGATGGGGACGGGGGGGTCACTGCTCCTAAAGCACAGACAGGGGCTGGAGCAGGAGTGGGGGGGGTCCAGGCTCAGCCCCCCCCCCCCAGGGCTCCAGCACTGACCCTGCCCAGGCAAACCCAACCCGGGGTGGGGGTGCCCGGCTGCAGCCCCCCCCTCCCAGACCCTGCCGGTTTGGGGCTGGAGGAAGCGGCGCAGTCCCAGGCCCCTGGGACAGAGTCAGAGCAAAGAGAGCTGGAAAGGAGCAGGAGGAGGCCCCCTTGCCCTATGGGGCTCCAGGGCCGGGGGGAGGCTCAGCTCCCCTTGAAGGGTGGCAGCAGGAAGGGGGGGGAAGGAGAAACAGAAAGGGGGGTTCGGGGGGGGGGGGGGGACGACGACACTGAGGCCACGGCAGGGAACATGCAGGGAAGGGGGGGACCAAAGTCAGGGCAGACCCCGCAGGGTGGGGGGGAGGAGGCCAAGCCCTGCCCCAGGCCCCAGGCCAGCAGTGGGGTTAATACTGACGGCAGGAGCAGCGCAGGGGCTACCCCAGGGCCCCAGCCCCGTTGCTGCCTGGCCCCCGCAAGCAGCCGCGGTTACCGCATGATCCCTTCCGCTTCGGTTTTCCCAAGTGGGGTTTTTCTCCCGGTTTCATTTCCTTGGAAGCAGCCCCAGGAAGATGCTGAGGCCCGGCCCCCGTTTCACTGTCCAGGACCCAAACCTCATCCCCAGGGCTAAAAAGTCAGGCCTGGGCTGGACGCGGTGGCCCGGAGCCGTTCCGGCACAGGGAGGCCCGTGGCCATCCATCACATGATGCCATTGGTGAGGTACTGGAAGCCGTCGTAGAGCTTGGTGGTGATGGAGCGCATGCTGCCGTCCACCATCTGGTCAATGAGCAGCTGCAGCTGCTCCTCCGTCATGTTCATGTGGAACCGCTCCTTCAGGTTGCGGATGGTGGAGGAGCCGTGGAAACAGGGGAGCTGCGACCCTGCAGGGAAGGGGGGACAAGGCTGAGCCGGGGGGGGGGGAAACCCCTGCTGCTGCCTCCAAGGCTGCTTTGGGGCACTGATGGAGCTGCAGCCCCCGTGCCCTGGCTGTGGTTCAGGCTTCCCTGCGCCACAGCGGTGCTCAACCACCACCACCTCAGGCTCCGCTCCCTTCCTGCGCCCCATGTGCAGCCCAGACCCACACGTGGGGGTCGCTGGTTCCCTTTACCTTGCTGCATGATCTCCACAATCTGCACAACTTTGTCCATGTGCTTCCGGGCCGCGATGAGACCCTGCAGCATCAGCATCTTGTAGTAATTGAACATGTCCCCGTCCAGCCCGCCCATCACCTGGAAGGGAAAGGATGTGTGGGTGGAAGGCAGTGGATGGAGAGACTTGGGGCATGCCCCAAGTAGATGGAGGCCATCAGGAAGGGACCCCACAAAGCAAACAGAGCTCCTCCAGCTCCCAGCTGGGCCACAGGAGCTGCCTGGCTGAGGCTGCGGAGCTGGCCAAGGACCACTACGGGTGCCAAGGGTTCGGCTGTGGCACTGACACCGTGGCACTGCCCCCCCTGCTCACTTACATCCACAAACTCCGTGGTGAGCTTGAAGGCAGAGGTCTCGAAGCCAAGATTCCGGGGGGAGCTGGAAAGGATGAACCCGAAATCAATGTGGATGATGTGTCCATCTGCATCCAGCAGGATGTTACCGTTGTGCCTGGGTGGGAGAGGGAAAGGGCTCCGTTCAGCTCCGCAGGCGTGAGCCCGGATCCACCTGTGGAGCCAAGGACAGGCTGATGGATCCCAGCAGGAGAGCCGAGTACGGCGCCGGGCCCCACCTGTCCTTGACCTGCAGGAGGTAGCACACGAGGCAGTAACCGGCACAGCTCTGCACGAAGTTCCTCTGGGCCGTCAGGAAGGATTCCGTGTTGTAACTGCCGTGCTCCTGCAGGAAATAATCGAGCAGCGAGAGCAGGGACTGCTTCTTGATCTGGTGGATGGAGACGGCGTTGACGACGGGCTCAATCATGCCGCTGTCGGCGGAGATGACGAGGATTTTGTATGGCTTGATCCAGAGCGGGACCCGCTCCTGCTCCCAGATGGACTGCGGGAAAGGGAGAGAAAACCCCTCAGGGCTCTGGGAGCTCCATGCGGCCGCAGCACCACCACGGGGGGCTCCTCTCCCAGCTCACCTGCAGCTGCTTGAGGACCTGGAAGGCGAGCAGCTCCTGCCGCAGGTCGTCCCCGCACTTGACAATGACGGAGAGCAGGCGCCAGGAAGGCAGGTGGCCATAGGGAGACCCTTCCCGGATCCTCCTGCAAGGAAGGGGCAAGGATGGGAGCGCAGGGAAAGGGAGGGGGGGCAGCGAGCAGCCAGGAGGCCTCCCAGCAGGGGCAGCAGAACGAGCTCCAGGACCGCAGGACCTGCACCCCGAGCCCTCGCCAGAGCAAAGCCCACCTGAGCCCCAAACCACCTCCGAGGGCAGCGGAAGGGAATTAACTCTCCCCAGATCCCCCGGCCCCTCTGTCAGAACCATGTGGGCAAGGCTCACCCCGCACTGACAGAGCCCAGGGGGTTCCCCCTCTTGCTCAAGGACAAACGGTGCGAGGAAGCCTGTAAATACGTGCTCAAGCTCCTCAGAGCCTAACCCAGGAGCAGCAAATCCGCTGTCTGTTGTCTCCCTCCTCTGCTGCTCTTGCCCTGAGCCCACAAACCCCCCGTGGGGACGAGCAGGGCCTGAAGTCGAGGCCCCGGTGATTTACTGGGGAAAAGCAGGGAGCAGCTGCCCTGCCCTTCCGGGCTGCGCAGCCCCTGCAGCGCCCAGCTTCAGGCCCCACCTGACTTTCTCCTGCCAGGGCTCCTTCAGGGCGACGGCGGACGGGTCCTCAGGGTCCCTCCTGAAGGAGGTGGGGGTGTGAGCCAGCTGCTCCGAGAGCCGCCGCCTGCGAGACAGAGCTGGTGAGCAGCGAAACCACGGCCGAGGGAGAAAGCAGCATCGCCACCCACAGCCATGGGGCCATGGAGCAGTCAGGGCTGGAAAGGACCTTGAGATCATCCAGTTCCAACCCCCTGCCATGGGCAGGGACACCTCACACTAAACCAGGGCACCCAAGGCTTTGTCCAACCTGGTCTTGAACACTGCCAGGGATGGAGCATTCACAACCTCCCTGGGCAACCCATTCCAGTGCCTCAGCACCCTCACAGGAAACAATTTCCTCCTTAGATCCAATCTAAACTCCCCCTGTTTCAGTTTGAACCCGTTACCCCTTGTCCTGTCACTGCAGTCCCTAATGAAGAGTCCCTCCCCAGCATCCCTATAGGCCCCCTTCAGACACTGGAAGCTGCTCTGAGGTCTCCCCGCAGCTTCTCTTCTCCAGGCTGAACAGCCCCAACTTCCTCAGCCTGTCTCCATACAGGAGGTGCTCCAGCCCCTGCTCATCCTCGTGGCCTCCTCTGGACTTGTTCCAACAGTTCCACGTCCTCTTTATGTTGAGGACCCCAGAACTGCACACAATGCTCCAGGTGAGGTCTCACGAGAGCAGAGCAGAGGGGAAACCACCCAGAGCCGGAAGAGGTCCAAAGCTCGTGGGTTCACCCCAAACCCTGAGCCAGGGCCACATCCAGAACTCCGCTGGCAGGAAAGAGGCCAGGGGCTGAACAGGGGGGGCTGCACCTCCACTGTGCACAGCCCCTCCTGGACCCGTGCCGATGGTTTTCCTCTGTGGATGCAGCAGAGGAATTTCACACACCTGAACTCATCACCCACCCCAACGGAGCCGGTGCCTGGGCTGCTCTCACCTGATGTCTCCAGCGGCGATGAACACGGGCTCCCTGCTCTCCTGGCTGGTGATGCTGTCCACAGAGAACTGGGAGATGTTGTCGCAGCTGTTGGTGTGGATCTCGGGCAGCTGGGAAGGGAAAGGTGCAAGAGGTGGGACACGGGGCTACTGAAAACGATTCCCATTGCAGGCCGGAGCAGGGATGCTGCCGCGAGGGCTTCCCCATCCCTCCACACCGCTGCACCAGACCCCGGCTGCATTTCACAGCACCAGCAAGGGACAAACCCTGCCTGGTGTCGTCCCCCCCCTCACCTCCACCTGCAGCTCCACAATGTCATCCACAGACCAGGCCTCGTCGTCGTTGTCGTAGTTGGGGACGGTGCTGAAGCTGCTGGTCCTCTGCTCGTGCGTGATGCCGCACTCCGGCAGGTTCTCGGCCGAGCGCGTGCTCCGGATGCGGTTCTCCGGGATGCGGGCGGGCACATTCGCTGTGTCGAAATTGTCACATTCAAGTACTTCAACGTAGATTAAATAGGGAGCCTGAAGGAAGCCAAGGCGAGGGCACGGTCACGGCACGCGCCACGCAGCGACAGGAGGCAGCAGAACCCTCTCTGCTCTTGCAGCCTGGCTGCTGCGTTGGTTTTTGGGGGGACCAAAGCCTTTCAGAGGCTTGGTGCCAAGGTCAAAACCCTGCGTCCCGAGGCAAACCCTCCCCTACCTTGTCCTTGGAGTTGAGGACGACGGCTTGGGTGTGGGGCACCCGCACGACGTGGTGGTCGAAGCCGGCCGTTGGGAGCCAGGCGCGGGCCGGCAGCTTGTGGTTGAGCAGCGACAGCTCCGAGATGAGCCGCTGCGTCTTCTGCTCTTTGGTGGGCAGCGTGGCCAAGCGCTTCCCGATGGCGATGAGGGACTTGATGAACTCCCTCTCGGGGGCGAGCCGGACGGGCTAAAGAAGGGTCAGGGGGAGGAGGAGGAGAGGGGGAGAACGTTAGAAAGGGTTGGCGGGATGCTGCCGCATCTGCGCTCTAAAAGCACCGGGATAAGCTCCCGGGAAAGAGGCTCTTCCTGTCTCACCCCCTTCCCTGCTCCCGGGTGATGCCCAGCATCCAGAAGCAGAGCACGCCAGGATCAAAGCGCTTCTTCCCTCCCTCCGGTTGTGCTGTCCTGAATCCTCCTCCCTGAGGCTCGGAGCTGGGATCTCATCCCCATGAGAGTCCCCAAGCCAGGGCCGCAGCCAGCAGAGGGAGCGCATCCTCGCCCCGCGCTGGGCTGCGCTGCAGCCTCATCCCAAAGCCTCCGTCCGACACGGCTCAACCCAACCACGTTGCAAAGACCAAAGTTGGCCCCAGGAGCCTCCCCGCACCCCGAGCCGAGCTCTGCTCACCTTGCTCGAGCTTTCAAATCAGACCAACCAGCGATTGCAGCTGATTTTGCCCTTTAGGATGCAGAATGAAACTCGCAAAGTGCTCACTGTACAATCATGCCAGGGATGCACATGCAGAAAGCTACAGAGTGTGAGAAAAGGAAGCAAAGGAAAACGTCGGTGAGCCAGGACCGGCTGCACAGCAAAATAAAGGGATGGTAAAAGAGGAGGAGATCAGTCTGGTGGTTCCCTTTGGGAAAGGGCAGCTGAAAAAGCCTTTGTATCTGTAGTCCACATCAAAAATCCTCCCACGCTGACTCGGGGGGGAAGCGCTGGCCTCTCCTCCTCAGGGCCCTGCTCAGAGGTGTCCCTGGCACAGGAGGGAGCATTTGCTCAGCATCTGAGCCACTGAGACCGTTTGCACCTCCCAGGCAGAGGACAAACACCCCAACCCCTGCCCCAGCTGACGTTCCATCCCCTGATGGGCTGGGAAAGTGCCTGGTCCCGGCCAGGCCCCGCTCTGCCTCGGCTCCTGCCACCCAGCCAATGCTTCTTGACCTCCAGAACTGTTTCCCTTCATTGCGTTTAATCCAAGTCCCGCAGAAGCAGAGCGAGATTCAAGAGATGCTCTGCTCCTCCCAATGCTCCTTCCCATTGAACCCTGCCGGCTGCGATGCCCCTGCTCCTCTCAGAGCCTCCTGCTCTTGGGTCGATGCAGGTTTCCAGGCTTGGCACGCAGGTGATCCTGTCCCCAAAACACGGCCCCGTGCTCCCTCACCTGCTCTGCGCATCGCTTGTTTCAGTAAAGTAACTGAATGGGAGTCACTGGCGGGGTTGTGCCCAGGCAGGAAGGTGCCCACGTGCAGGAGCAGATGATGAGCAAAGTCCTCCACCAACGTGTGCATCACAAGCACGGGCAGTTTTTAAACCCCCTCCTCTCCAGGGATCCCAAAGCATCTTCTCCCCATTGCGCAGCGAGGGGAGCGGAGCCTCCCCAGCCCCAGGACCCATCCTGCAGCTCCGATGTCGCAGCTCCAGTTGAAAACCTCCAGGTCGAGGCTCCTCCTGCCAGAAACACGGCCAGGAAACGTCTCCTCTCCTTCCCATGCTGCTCCCAGGGCTTCCCACCGCGCGCTGCTCCGCTCCTCGGTGTCATCAGGGGCCGCAGCATCCGGTTCCAGGGAAGCAGCTTTGGGAAACGGCCCCGGCTGAACCAGGGCTGTCCCTGGAAAACACGTTCCCAAAGCGCTGCACAAAGGCCACGGCGCTGGAGCTGGGCTGCACGGAGCTGGGCTGCATGGAGCTGGGCTGCACGGAGCTGGGCTGCACGGAGCTGCGCTGCATGGAGCTGGGCTGCACGGAGCTGGGCTGCACGGAGCTGGGCTGCACGGAGCTGGGCTGCACGGAGCTGGGCTGCACGGAGCTGGGCTGCATGGAGCTGGGCTGCATGGAGCTGGGCTGCACGGAGCTGCTTTCGCCCTGGCTCATGAATGCCACAGTCCTGCAGCCAAGCAGAGAGAGGACAGGAGATGCTCTCCCCTCATCCAACCACCTGAAGGATCCTTCTGGTGCTTTGAGCCAGCAGCCACTGTGCCTGGGGGAGCTCTGAGCATCTCAACAACCACAGGGGTTAATGTGGGACGCTCTCCAGCCTCAGCTGCCCAAGCGGTTTCTGCTGTCCCACCTACCTTTACCCCGCTGTGCCAACCTCTTCTCCACTCAAACCCCCACCATCAGTCATTTCAGAGCTTCATAAAGCAAAATCCTGACCACCCCCCATTTCTGCTGCCCATGGTCACTCACACCTGGTCCGAGTTGGAAACTGCTCAGCAGTGCAGAGCTGCTTTGGCTTAGCTGCCTGCCACGAGGATTTCAGCCTCGGCACTGACACCCAGTGCTGCTCCTGTTCAGCTCAGTGCAGGGGCCTGCAGCAGGAACGCTTGCAAAGAGCCCCATCTGCCACGGAAAACCAACCTGGGGCTGCAAAGCCTGCAAGAAAAGGTCTCCTGGCACAGGGGACAGGAGCAGGACTCTCACAACCACCCAGCCCTGGGTGACTGAGATGGGTGGCGTGGTCGAGGTGGCAACCCCATTGCTGGAGAGCTTTGAGGACACTTCTGCAATGCCCTGGCACCGAGGAGCCTGCAAAGGCTCTACCAATACTGAATGTAAAAATGGCCCTGGAGGAAGAGATGCTTGGCTTGGAGGAGCAGGAAGGGTTAAAAATAAAGTAACTTACCCAAAGCTGCATGGCAAAGTGGGCCTGAGAGCCTGGTGTCCTCCCTCCCACCCAAGCACCAGCACCCACAGCTGCCCGAGCATCCTACCATCCCTTGCAGCCCTGAAAACCAGAACATTCATCAAAACCTGAATGGAGCCTGCACTGGGATGAACGTGGGGGGTAAAAGCCTTGTGGCCGGCGCATGTACACGACCACAGCATCAACACCCCTGCCCGCATGGAAAAGGTGCCTCTGAAGCACAGAAGGACCCAACAGGAGTTGGGTGCGTGTCCACTGACTCTTTACATAGGCTAAAAAGGATGGAGTTCACCACCAAACCCTGTCCTGGAGGATGGGCACTACGCAAGGCACCTCTGCCCGGGTACGTGGTTTTGATCATGGACTACATATTCAACGTGTGAGAGCCCACTGGGAATCCCAGACACAGAGCACACACCCACCACAGGGCAAAGACACAGATGAGGAAGATGCTATTGATTGCACAAAAAAATTAACAATAATAATTAAAACAAGAGGCTCATTTGGAAAGAAAGCCCTCTGGGGTTTGATTGAGAGACTGAAGTTTAACACACAGAAAAGGGGAGGGGGGGGGATGATTCGTGGAAAAAGCAAATTAAATCCCATCCGGCAGAGAACTTTTTAAGTGAAACTCAAGGAAAAACAGCATTTCCTCTTTCATCTGTGGGTGCTGCCATGCAAAGGCCACTGGCTGCTCACACTGAAACCAGCAGCGTTAACCAAATCCCTCCCTGCCTCTGCAGTGTGAGGGTTTCTCTATGTCTTTTTTTTTTGGGGGGGGGGGGGGGGGGAAGAGCACCCAGAGCCCCCTAACCCCTCTGGGGGGGGGGGTGTGCTTTATTCTAGTGCAAATTCCCACTGGTGTTTCACTGCACAAGCAGGAAACACTGAGCCAAAGCCAGCATCACGCACGAGCAGCGTGGCAATGGGGGGGACACGATGACACTGGCTTTGCCCCCTGCCTTGGGGGTGGTGGTGGTGGTGGTGGTGGTGGTGGTGGTGGTGGGTGTGCTGGGCTCAGTGCTGCTCGTGGTGCACAGCCGGCTGCTGGGGGTTTGGTGTTTTGGTGGCAGAGAGGAAATGCTGCTGCTGGGGGGGGGGGAAGGCAGGCACAGCACGGGCCACTTACGGGGCAGTCTGACTGCTCGAGACTTTCCGTACTCGAGGAGAGCTCCTGGGAAAGGGAGGGAAGGGGGGGGGGTGGCAGTTTTGGGGGGGGGGTGTTTAAAAGGAGAGAGAGGAAGAGGAAGAGGGGGAGAAAAAGCAACAGTTTAACTCCACATTCAGAACGGACACTTCCCATTTCGTTTGCTTCCCTCCCCGTGCTGCCCCCCCCCCACCCCATCATGGTTTTACTCTTGGACAGGAAGTGGCACAGGATGCTTCCAGAGGAATGGGATCTCAACCAGAGCCTCCTCGGGCTGAGGCCACTTGTGGTGGGTACCAAACAGGGAGCAGGGCTCACTGGCAGATCCCTCAATGTCCATACCCCCCCCCCTCCAAGTTTCCCATTTGCACCACAGAACAGTCAGGGTTGGAAAGGACCTGAAGATCATCAAGTTCCAACCCCCATCCTTTAAAATACTCTTCTACCCCAGAAGTGAAACTAAGGCTTCAGCTCTGGCTTGCTTGGCTCAAACCAGCTGCAGAGATGGGAGCTGGCAGGGCCAGCAGGAACGCCTGTGCTGAGACCTGCCTCTCTCATCAACAAAGCCACTTTATTTCCCCCCCCTCCACCCTGGACTCTAATTCAGCCTCTTATTTCAGCAGATAAAAAGAACACCATGGAAACGGTCCTAAACACTAACCCCCAACAACGAAACTCCTTCCTGGCCGATGGGACACTGCTCATGAGCAGAGGGGTTGTTCTGTGCAGTGCCATCCCTGTGGTTTCCCTGCAGCCAGGCTGCTCTTATCCCAGCAAGGAAACAAGTTCCGCCGGAGGAAAGCACCTTTGCCAGCACTGCTGAAGGTGCAGTTCCAGAGGTAAAAGGCCAACGTTCCTCCACACCCCAACTGGCAAAGGCAGGGCAGGGCCACGGGCTAGAAAGTGCAAGACCAGAGTCAGACCCCTTGGGCACCCTTGACTGAAAAGCAGCTTTTAAATGCAGGGGCTGCCTGCAAGCGCGCAAACTCCGGAGAGTGGGTCCATGACAAAGTGCAGGCAGGTCCAGACCTGCACATCCAGCCTCGTGCTGCTCCCCGGGTAACCCTCATGGTGCTGGGAGAACCAAAGACCTCCCTGCCGGCAGCGTGAGAGCTCTGCTCTTCCTCCACCACCACCACCACCACCCTCGTGGGATGGCAGTGCAGGAGCTGCTGCTCCCAGCGCTCCCTGCTCAACAGGGTTCAGAGCTCATGAGTCAATCGGCAGCTTTCTCATTCAAGTGGCTTTTTTACTTGACCAGTAAAACCAGTTCAGGCAAACGCCTGTGCTCGCACGGAGACGCGACGTGAGGCTGCCCGGCTCCCTCCAGCAGCAGCCCCGCTCTGAGCAGGCACCGGGTTTAGGCTCCCAGCTAAAACAAGCTGCTCCCATTCAAAGCCCTGCTTTCAATCCAGTTGGTCACACAAATAAAGAGGGCTGGTTTCCCCCCTCCTGCTCTGTGTCTTTGGAACCTTCACCTCGGCTCCCAGAGAGATCCAAGGGATGAATCCCTCCTCTCCAGGCAGGCAGCGTGCTTTATTCTCCCTCCCTCCACGGCTTCAGGAGTGAAACCAGGGGTGGGAGGCAGAGCAGGGTACGGGGAACATCCTCCCTGTTTCACCCAGGTGCAAAGTCTCAGCTATAAAGTTGACGCATCTGCCTCAGTAGGAACACTGCTTCAGCTCCAGGCCTTGCCACCACGTCCAACATTCCTCAGCATCACCGGCGCTGCCACGCTGGCAGGGACAGCGGGGTCACATCCTGAAGCTCGCAGGGGAGAGAAAAGTGCTGAGCATCAGCGACCGCTGCGCACCGCAGCCTGCGGGCAGGGCAAGTGGGGAGTGGAAGAGCTCACACCCAGCTTTAACTCAAGAGTCGTGGGGTTTCACCTTTGCCAAGTGCTTCCCAAAAGCCACAGCCCTGTGAGACAGCAGCACAACCCAGGCGTGCTCAGCACCAAAACCACCAAGTCAGCCAAGCCCTGGATGGACTTGGGTGGGGGGGGAGGCAGAGCCCAGGGAGGCCTCATCCATCCTAGAGAGGCAGGGAGCCAGGCAGTGGTTAAGGTGCTGCTGCCACTGCTCAGCCAGGAGGAAGCCAAGCAGAGGCAAAGGCATTTGCATGCTGCAAAGGCAGCACAACCTGTTTGTGCACCAAATCCCCCGGGGGGGGGGGGACGACGCCGCAGCGAGGCCTTGTGGCACCTTCACAGCAAATCCTGTTGGCTTTAGAGAGGAGGCATCATTAAAAACCAAGCACCCAAAGCCAGTGAGGCTTTGCTTCTGCACAGCGAGGCAAACCGAAGGCGACGGGACAGCAAGGTGACTTTCTCTGCTCCAAGTCCAGCTCCACCTCGCTCCGACGGGTATCCCTAGGTCAGGTCAGGCTGTTTCTGGTAGCAGGACTGCTGGGCTGCACTTTAAGCTGTTGCTCTGCCCTGGGTGAGGTTTTCTTTCCAGGCTGCTGCCTGCAGCCCTGCCAAAATCCCTGGGGAGCTGGGCACCACATCCCACCCATAGCCAGCTTCTGCCCAACAAGGTCTCGTCAGCCACCAGACCCAACAGCACCATGCTTCTGCTCAACACGACCAACTGAACAGGCCCCGGTAGGACCAGCTCATACTGCAGACAGCAAGGGACCAATCTTCAAGGTTTAGCACTTAAACAGGCAAGAAAGTATGATTCTAGAGCACTAACGTGTCCCCAGTGCACAGCACAGCTCTGGGGCTGCAACGTGCGGCGCTGCATGCGCGGCACGGCCTCAGCCCGGCCCTGTTCTGGCATCCCACACAGCCGAGGGCACCCGAGCACATCTCAGACCATCTCCCGTAATGACACCCTTGACAGGGCTGCCCTGCTCCCCAGCACGAGCATCACCTTACAGCAAGTCCCTCCTCTCCAGGTCTCAGGTTGCTCGGGAGATTTTATCCCTGCCAAGTCTCTCGTTTGAGAAAGTCTGGGCACAAGCTAAAGGCTGCTCCGCATCCGTGGGCTTCCTGGACTGAGCAACCTGGAGATGAAAGTCTCTGAAACCAGATTAAGAAAGTGATGGAAGCGATGCCTGACCTTCCCAAAAGCAGCTCCAGAAGGAGGCACTGACATCCAGCCCTTCCGACAGCCCAGCTCCAGGAAGCCGGTGCTCAGAGGCCAGGGAAGTTCTTGCGGCACCTTGAGCATCCCTGTTGCTGCACCACAGGTACGCAGCTTGCCCAGCCTCGGGATCAAAACCCACTGCAGACACTGCCAAGAGAAACCCTTTCCCATCCATCATTCATGCGGAGCTCTGGTTTCCCTTACCCAAGCAGCTGCAGGCGGTGGGAGCAGAGCCCTTGGTGCTCTCCCTCGGCCGATAGTTTTCCAGCGAGCAGGCAGAGACATGAAAGATTCATTTACAGCAGCAAACGCCACAAGCCAGCTCGTGGCAGGGAGCAGGACAGGGGGGTTTAACCCGAAACCAGCCCCTCTAAATGCTTCTTCACGCCTCCAAAACCTCCCTGGAATCCTTACCTCCACGCCTGGCAGACAGGCAGGGGGAGCTCATGGGGCCCCTTCTAACAACCTACAAGCCAGCCCGGAGCCAAAGGAAAGGAGGAATCTCTGGCAAGGCAGGAAAGCCAAGAAACGCTCCACTGTTAGGAAAAGGGTCACGAGATCCCACATGTCCAGATGGGGAAGTTGGCTTTGAAGGTCTTGTCCACACGAGGCACAGGGATGAGCCAGCAAAGGAGCCGTGTGGAGCCCGGCTGGGGCACGAGCCTTTGGTGCTGTGTGGTTTCAGGAGAGGGGAACCAGCTCCCCAGGGAGCAGCTCAGCTTGCTGAGCCCTGGAAGAGGCACTGCTCCCATCTGCTTTGGGTAGCACCAGCTCCCCGCCTCCGTCCCGCTCAGCACTGCCATCTCAGCCCTGCGTTTCTCACCATCCCAGCCTAAAACCCATCAAAACAAAAAGGAGTACAACAAAGAAAGCTCCGTTTCCAGCTCTTTCCCTCCAACCTTTGCGTCCCCAACCCAAAGGATGCTGCTCATCCTTCTGCTCCCTAAGCCTGGGCCAGCAGACGTGCAAAAGGAACGATGTGCACCTTCTTTGGGAGAAATCCTGCTCCAGCACAACCACTCCCCCTGTCTCGCAGCGTGCTCTGACACCAGAGCATCTTCGTGCTGAGGACTCTTGAACGCTTCCAAATGAACCCGCAAAGCCCGGGGGAGCTGTTTGGGTTTGGGAGACACGGGACACGCACGTTCACCCATTTAACTGCCATTTGCTTTGCCATTAAACCGTGTTAGCACCCAGGCCCTGAAACGGGAAGTGTCCCCTCCGCACAGCCCAGCCCCTCCAGCAGGGAAAGACTGGCCTTCCACAGCCTTGGAGCTACAAGATGAGAGAAACCCAAAGCAGAGCTCGGCCCAGGGCAGGAGCCACAGACAAACCCCAAGCAGGGCTGGCTCCTGTTGGCCAGGGCGCCGGGACAGCAGCGCTGATGGCTGATGGGTTTATCAGCCCTTTCTGGCTGCAAACAAACTTCAGCATTGCTAAATGCGAACAAGTCGGCACAAGGAGGAAATCAGATTTCCAGATGGCTGCAGATTGTGAAACAGGCCCCAGCCGAGCTGCCCGAATCGTGGGGGAATTCAGCAGTGTAAGAAGCCACTCAGTCCCTGGCCCAGCTCTCTGCCTTACCTTGAAGCCACCTAATGCCACCCTATTCCCCTCACACAAAAAAGCATCCCCCTCTGGAACCCCACCACCCTCAGGTGTGAGTCAGTTTGCTTAGGGACACAGGACTCAGGACTTCCACCATTTGCAGCCAGGAGGACAAACCCACTCCATGCTAAAGGATGAGCTAGGAGATGAGAACCAACCACATGAGCACAGCCCTGGGGGCATCCCTTCCCGGGGCGGGCTGAGCCTTGGAGAGCCCCAGCATTACCTCTTCCTCGCTCTCGACTTTGGGATTGCTGGCTGTGCGCTTCAGGTTGCTGCTCAGGCTGATGGTAACGGTAGCGTCCGACTTGGACCTCTGGTGAGTCCTTTTGGAAGGAGACAGCCCCGTATCGGGCGCTGGGCTCAGCGACGGCAGCTCCCTCCTTTTGTAAGCTGGCTTCAACTCGTCCGAGAGGATGAGCTTCCGCAGCTTGGTCCCGCGGGAGTGCCGCTGAGTGGAGATGTGCATGTCCGAGGAGTAGGCACCCAGCAGCAGGGCACACTGCAGGGAGAAGTTGATGCTCTGCCGGCAGCGGTGCACGATGTAGGGCTTGATGGCATCGCCCACATCCTCATCCATGTGAATGTACATATTCAGCAGCTGGGGCAGGTAGAAGTCCACTTCTTCGTTCCTAAAGCAGAACAACCTATTCCCAATGTAAGCCTGCACACCAGGTTCCTTTGAATTGTACAAGTATGAAATGGCCATGGAGATATCAAAGAGTTTGGATTCAAAGAGCCGGAGGAGCCAGGACTGCTTGGCAGAGTTATTCTTCTGCCGTTTCCGGGCAGTTTTCACCGTGTTGGCCGTGCTCTCATCCTCCTCCTGGATCTTAGAGGCCGTGCCGGGCGGATCATCCAAGCACCTGATTTCACAGCCCTCCCCGATGTCCCCATTGACCAAGTCCATCGCGCTGCGTGGGGTGCTCTCTGTCCCCCTGCCTCCGGCTGCCTTTGCTGAGCTGTCGGAGGAGATGCCGTGCATCAACTTCACCTTCTCCAGGACCTCTTCACAGGCTTTCTTGGCCACCTCAGGGTCGATGACCGCCAGCTCCCCAACGCCTTCCGTGATGACGCTGAGAGACGTCCCGCCATTGCCTTGGGGCGCCGGGTCCAGGGCTGTCCTTCGGCCTGGGTCTGCAACAGGGTCTCCCATAGCAGTGGTGGGTCTGCACGCTTCAAAGCTGGAAAGGAAACAAAGAAGACCAAAAGAAAAGAGTCAGGGACACAATCTGCTTCCAGCCCCAAGGCGGGAAAACAGGAATCCGCGCTGGGATACGCCTCAAGGGAAAGCAGGAGCTGAGGTTTGGTGCAAACCTGTTCCAAAAGCCTGCCTCTAGAGAGGAAAGGTGCCCCAGGAAAACACACGCAACGCCAAGCTGGTCCCACTGGCTTTTAAAGGTCTTCTTGGAGCCCCTTCCACTGAGACTTGAAAGAGAGCTGTGAGCATCTATCAGCCATTACACTGAATTTCCCCGTTACCATGACGATCAAAAAATTGAGCAAGCCAAAAAGAGAAAGAGAGGGAAAATAAGAGGAAAAAAAAACCCAAAACAAACCAAGAACACCCCCCCCCGCCCTCCAGCTGCTTTCTGCCCTGCACCCCAAAGGCATTTCGTAATGCTTGGGACCAGCAGGACACAGGCCGGGTGGAGCTGGGGGCTGCTTTTTGCCACACAAGATGAAGTTTATGCCCTATTCTCAGCTTCTTCTGCTCATTCAACCTCCCTTCAGAAGGCGGGTGACAGCAAAACCCCCGCTGGCGCTGGGCACGAGGCAAGCAGAGCCAGAGCAAGAGCCAAGTTGGGTGCAACAGGGTCCCTGCTTTCAGGTTACGAGGCCTCACCAGGGATCAGCACTTCACTGCATCTAGAAAGCAAGCCAAATGAGGGGCTGCCACACTTCCTGGCTTCCCATCCCGACGGAAAGAGCAGCGTGGGGCAGTTCTGTGGGTAACCAGCAAGAACAAAGGCGGCCAGCGCCGAGTGAAACCGTCCTCTAAAAATAAAATAAGGCACTCTATTCAACGCAACATCATTACTGCAGCGCTGACTGCTTCCCTTCATGGCTCACACACTACAAGAAGACAGCTCGTGATCAGCAGAAGGGCACAATGCCTTTTCCAACTGGGAAGTACTGCAAGCAGATTGCCAGTTCCCTCCTGCCTTCCACATCCAGCACGGGGCGGGGGAAAGGACTGCCTTTGGCAAAGATGCTCACGGAACCATTTTCTGCCTGCCTGCTCCCCCCCAGCAACCCCCAGCTCCTGCTCTGCCCGCAGAGGGGCCTGCACCAAGGTATTCCCCTGTTAATGCAATGACCTGGTTTTACCTGTTCCTTTTAGAAGCGACTGCAGCTCCCAACGTGGGAGAAAGGGGCACGGAACCCAACGGGGTTCCTTTCTACATCTCCCAAGCGAGTACAAATGAGGCTGGAGCGTGCAGATGTGAGCACCACTTCCCAGAGACCACTTCCCTCCTCTTGTTTTCAAAGCTCTTAAGCTCTAACCATGAAGTATAAAAAAGCCTGACCAAAGTTCAGGAGCCTGACCCGATATGAATAGCATCTTTCACCCCGGCCGCACGGCAGCCACACACAGTTTTCCTCTGTGCTTGCCATTCCCTTCGGTACAAATCCTGCGTGCTTCAAATACTTGTGGTCATTAGATCCTAAAGACCCTGCGAGCTGAAGGAAGTTGTTTTTCCTCCTCCACGGGCCCGGCCTCTCCCCACAAAAGCCCAGACAATCTGATTTCTAAGCCCACACCACACCGACAAGGAGGGGGGATCTGAAGCGGCACGGAGCAGAGCTGGCTCCCAGGAGGAGTGGCACAGAGCTTTGCTCACGCCAGCACTCCTGGGGTCCTTCCAACGTTCCCATCAGGACAAGTGGGATGACAAGCTGATGAGAGATAACAGAGATCAGCAATGGCATCCAAGGGAGTCCCAGACACAGCCACGTAGCCACACGCTGCTGCATCCCAGTCGCCAGCAAAGGGCCTTCCAAGCATCAACCAGTTTATCCTCTGCAAGGAAATGCCTTTGACATCCTCCTACCTGGGCTGCAGAGGGAGAAAAAGGGCCCAGGATCTGCTGAACCCTCCCTCCTGTACACACACTCGTGAAGCCTGGAGCTGTGTGGGCAATTCTGGGTGTTAAACCTCCTCCACACCCTCAGGCTGGATCCAGCCTGCCCCATTCACCCAAGGCATCCCCACGACCCCCTGAGCAGAGCCTCTCCCACCACCACTCCAAACTCCCCAATCCTTTGGCCACCTTCACCAGAAGGGGCCCCTGGGCCAGCTCTGCAGCGCAGAGGAGCCAGACTCAGAGCCACTGCGTGGGTTAAACGTGGAGTAAGGAACTGCACAAGATAAACCCACCCCGGGGTTACCTCTGCACCACACGCAGGCACGGCCCTCGGTGCTGTGCCTCTTCCAAACCAAAGCACTGCTGCTCTTCTAAGTCCTGTTATCTGGCTCCTCAGCCTCCCCCCAGCACTCACACAGTGGGTGTCAGCCAGTGACATCCCGGCAATGGGGCCTGCTCGGAGCCCACCAGGGACACATCTCCCTTCCCAGTGCTCCCTAAGATCCCAACAAGGAAATGCTCTCCCCGCATCCCGCGCCTCTCGGCAGCGTTTGCTGCTCCCATCCCCGTTTGCTGAACACACCACAACGAGCTGTTTACCTCCTGAGGCTCAGCATTGCTCCCCTATTGCAAGCGCCTGGTCCCAGCAGGGATGAAAACCCCATCAGCTGCACACAGTGAAGCAAGCCCGGCTGCAAAGCAGGCTGAGCTGAATCCGTGTGCCTCATCCTCCACCCACGGCCGTAACGGGCCAAGTTTCTCTCTGGTGAACAGCCCTGAAGCTGGTGATTAAATAGGAAATAAAGGGAAGCCCCTGGTAGCACGGAAACTACCCCTGAAGCAGCTGCACGGCGGAGCAGTGACTTGAGAGGACAATTCCTTCAGGGAGGGACAAAAGCAGAGGGAGATCTCCGGGAACAGAGCTGTGGCTTTACAGGAAAAAGGCAAAGTCTTGCTCCTGCCTGACTTGAATGAGAAATATTAGCCCTGGCAAACCACCAGGAGGACGGGATGAAGCTTCTCCAGGACATCTGGACTCTATTACGCTGCATTACTTCTTGTTTTGCTCAGCACTGACGGCCTTCAGCATCTCGCTGTGCCTTCGGGAAGGCCACAGGAGTTGGGATGGGGGCAGAAAACATGAGAGCAGTGCTGGAGGAGGATGCACTGTCAGGGGCCCCTTGCTAGGGTACAGGGAGAGCCCCTGCTTCTCGCAGTGCCCTCCTGGACAAACAGCACCACTCCATGCATCTTAGGAGGTGACAACCTAAAGGCTGGGGAAACTGAGGCCCAAAGGGACGGTTCACATGGGGGACGTGGGCAGCACGCTGGGAGCAGTGCCAAAGTGAGGCCAAATCATTCTGCCTGGGGGATGCTGCCCCTGGAAGCCCAAAATGCCCTTCCAGGAGCGACAGGGCCCTGACCCGCATGGGCCCCCTCCCGTTTCTCACACTTGGCTGGAGCAGATTCAACC
The DNA here is from genome assembly GCF_028554395.1 of Pezoporus wallicus. Classification (NCBI taxonomy): domain Eukaryota; kingdom Metazoa; phylum Chordata; class Aves; order Psittaciformes; family Psittacidae; genus Pezoporus; species Pezoporus wallicus. The sequence goes on from NW_026635718.1 coordinate 38,261, forward strand.
TCTGCACCACGCAAGGGTCCCGCTCCACTTCACAGCAGAATGAATGCCACATCCCAGGCATCCCCCGGGGACAATCTCTGCCCCTACACCAGGGCACCGCTGGGGGATGCTTCTCCACGGAGCAGCACCGCTCCTGCTTGACGGCTGCACATCACGGAGCACAGAGCAGAGGGAAAACAGAAAGGGTGAACTTGCAGAGAAACAGGCAACAGGATGGGAGGCCAGGGGCCCCGGGAGCACTCTGCTCCATCCCAGCCTTGCCAGGATGCTCCTGCTGGAAGGACTCCTCCGCATCCCGCCTCACTCCCACCAGGCTCAGCTTCAAGGCAAGTTGTGTTTGGCCAAGCCCGTGTGCCACCAGGAAGGCTGGGGCTCAGGCAGGCAGAAACATGACTCACCCCGAACTCTGGAGTACAAGAACAAGCCAGGCTGCGAGAAACACAGCAGGAGAAGGACAAACGCAGCGTGCTCAAGAACACCTCCCAGCGCTGCCGCTGGCTCTGTGAGGGAGAGGCTCCCCCACTTCCCCACTCCAAATCTGCAGAGGGAAACGTTGGGGAATCTTCCCGAGAGCCTCCCCCATGGAGAAACGGACCCCCCTGCAGAGGGGAGCAGAGCACAGCCAGAGCCCCCCTCCCCTCATTCCCTTCTCCCTCTGCAAACCATCCAGCCCCACGGGAAGGAGTTCAATCCAGTGATTTACTCGTAAATTAACTTCCCCTTTGACAAGAAATTACTGGGGGAGCAGTAAAACCTTTCTCACCTCCGAGAGCCGCTGCGAAGTGCCCGGGCCCTTTGGAAAAGGTTTCTCTGCCTGCAAGAGGCTCTGATTCCACAAGGACGCTCTTTGCAAAGCCACTGCGCGCATTCCACAGCTTCAGCTCATCACACACATTACTCACACGGCCACATCCAACCTTTTGTCCCCGTCTCTCGCACCTCTCCACCCTGAGGAGCGCTAATTAGAATCTCTGAGCAAGTGAGGACAAACCCTTCCATCCCAGCAGCCTATTTCTGAGCACACCGAACCCTGAAGCAAGCTGTGCTGGCACAGCCACCATGGGAAGTTTCCTCCTCCCAGTGATCACAAGGTGCTTGGAGCCTGATCGTTCCCACACGCGTTCCTATATGTAAATTCAGCATTTCAAGTTGCTGTTGTTACCCACAGCCATGTCTGAGTCTTCCTCCAAAGCGTGACTTGAAAGAAGCTGTCTCGATGTGACAGCAAATGGGAGGAGAAAAGGCAGGAGCGCACCTCCCCAGCTCAGGCTCCGAGAGCAGCTCCTCTGCCACCGCTCCAAGCGCGGACCTGAGCTGCGCGGTGACAAATCGGCCGTGATTTCAGGAGCGCACAACCACGTTCAGACTGCCGAGCAAACCGGAGACCATTATCTCCGCTGAGCAGGAGCTGCAGGCTGAGCCCCAGCGCTGGGGCTGCCTCTGCAGGAGCAGCTCCCTCGGCACGCACACAAGTCGAGGGCAGCCGCCGGTTCGCACAGACAGCAACGAAACCCCCCTCAAAAGGGAGCTCAAAACACCAGAGGCGCCGAGGAGCCGCCGCTCCTGCACCCAGCGCTGGGAACCAGCGCTTCCACCCAGCTCCTTCCCCACGCTGCACCTCCGAACTTTCCCCACGGCTTAAAGGGAAGCGGGGGACAGCAACGGGAGGGACCAAACGCGACCATTCCTCATCGCGCCGGGAGTTACCACCGACTTGAAGCCGGAGTTTCAAACGGGGGGGGGGGGGGGGGGCACAAAGCACCGAGGGGCTCCTGCCCCGTGCAAACCGGAGCCGCTGCTCAGCGCCCACCCCCCGAGCACGTTACATAAGATCCCGGTCTCTTTCGGCAGACACCAGATGGCCCCGGGGGATGTGGTGGTGGCAAAGCCTCGTCAGCACTGACGGCCCCCCCCCCCCCGCCGGCACCGAGAAAGCCTCGGGACGGGCGCTCATCCGGCCCCGGGGCTGCCCTGTGTCGTGTCCCGTCCCGTCCCCCCCTTCCCCCCGGGCGGTGGTAACGGGCCCGCGGGTCCCGGAAGGCCCGGGCTGAGCTGCGGTACCTGGTGCGATCCCATCGCGCACGGCCACGTCTCCGCTCTGGGACGCCGGGAGCCGGGGCAGCGCGGGCGGCTCATCCTGGGCAGCAGCTCCGCGGGGGCGATCGGCGGCGGCTGGGGGAGCACGGGCGGAAGAGGAGCTCCCGGCCCGCAGAGCCGCGGCCGCCGGTACCGGCGAGCCCGGGGTGTGTGGAGGGGAGGGGGAAGCGGCACGGGCCCGGCCCAGTGAGCGGCGAGGGCCTGCACCGGAGCCTGACGGCCTCAGCCCGGCTCCAGCAGGCCCGTCCCTCCCGCCGGCCACACGGGTGACGCTGCTGCTGCTGCCGCCGGGGGCACGGGGAGGAGGCGCGGGGGGAGCCCCGGAGCTCTCCCGGTGCCGGTGCCGGTGCTCACCCGGCGGGGAACGCGCAGGCCCGGGCTGCCCGCGACGCCGCCGGAGGGGGCAGAGGGGCCGGGCGGGCCTGGCCGCGGGAGCGCCCCCTGCCGGCTCGGCGGCACCCGCGCGGGAGGCGGAGGCGTGGACGGGGCCTCGGTTGCCCAAAACCGCCGGTTTTAACGTTAAAACGGCGCTGCTGCGGGAGCCGGGCTCGGCGGCCCCGCACCCCCCCCCCGACCCCCACAGAGAGCACAAAGGAGCCGTCGGGGAGAGCTCGGGCTTTAATGGCGGCTGCAGGGCACGGGCACGGCGCTAAGAGCCGGGGTGCGCGCACAGCCCCGGGGAGCCCGAGAGCGGGGACGGGGCGGCCTCGGGAGCGGTCCCCGCCGCGGGCTCCCCCCCGGCATCGCCCGGGCTCCGCTGCGCCTCCGGTGCCCGCTCTGGGCCGTCGGCAGCCCCGGTTCTGCCGGCTTGGGCGGGCGTGGAAGCCCCGGCCCCTCCGTCCGCGCCTCCTCGGGGCTCCGCCGCCGCCGCCTCCCCCCGGTCCTCCGGCCTCTTCCGCGGCCGCCCGGGGCGCCGCTTCTGCGGGACGGGGTCGCCGGGGGGCTCCGGGAGCCTCTTGGCGGCCTTGGGGTGCGGCGAGTCCCGGGGGCCGGGCCCCGCGCTCCGCGGCTTGGCGGGGCTCTCCGCCGCGGGGACGCTGACGCCGGGCAGGAGGACGTTGAGCACCGGCACCGCCGCCTGCGGGCTCCGCAGCCCCAGCGGCAGCGCCGGGGAGGCCGCGCTCACCGGCAGCGGCAGCGCCACCTTCACCGTGCCCCCCCCCAGCGGGGCCGCCGTCAGCTTGGGCGCCAGGACGGGAGGGGAGGAGCGGGCGGCGGCGGCCCCCGGCGCCGTGGGGCGCTCCCCCGAGGGGATGCGGGGCAGGAGCAGGGGCAGGCGGGCGACCAAGGCGTTCACCTGGGGGCTGGGGGCCGCCTTGGGGGGCTCCGGGGGCTTCTTCTTGTCCGGCCGGGGCGCAGCGGGAGCCTTGGGGCCGCTCTCCTTCTTGACCTGCGGGCAGAGGAGCTGCTGGGGGGGGGGGAGCCGAGAGGAGCAGGGAACCCGGGGGTCCGGCCCCCCAGTGCGGTCCCACCTGCCCCTGGCTCCTGTCACCGCTCTCGGAGGTGTCCGCGCTGCTCTTCCTGGCTGCCGATGGGGCCCGGCTCTCACGGGGGATCTTCTCCGTGCTCTCTGTGCGTGCACAGAAGGGGATGGAAGCGGGACATGGCCCTGGGCCCCTCAACCACCCCACGGGCGATGGTTGGCAGCAGCTCAGCCCCACCACGGGAGGCTGGAAGGGGACTCCCAGCTCCCAAACCCTCTGCGCCCCGATGGGGTCAGAGTGAGCCCAACGTGGAGGGGGATGGAGCGAGCCCAGGACTCCCCTGCACACACCTGAGACCACCATGGCCATGACCAGGTCGGCGTGGGCCGAGCGGGAGCTGATGATGTGCTGCTGGATGAGGAACTGCGCCACCTCCACGATGTTGTTGAAGGAGCGCTTGAGGATCTTCTCGGCCCAGTCGCAGGTCAGGGCGCAGGCCGCCTCCATCACCTCGATGTTGTAGGACTGCACCAGATCCGTCAGCTCCGACTGCTGCGGGGTGGGGGGGACGGGGACAAGCCGTGAGCCCCCGCAGCACGGGACAGGATGCTCGGATGTGAACACGTCACAAGCCCGTAGATCCTTGGGAGCTCCCTTTTGGAAGGCTCACGGGACAGAGGCATCCCTGCACCCCTCCATTTCAACGGGCTCCAACAGGCAAGGAGCTTCATTACCCCACCAAAAGCAGGTTGGCGAAACTCAAGCCACGGAGGCAGCAGAGGACTTACGGTCTCTGTCACTTTGAGGTCCAGGCTGGGCAGGGGTGGCAGGCTGACCACCGTCTTCCTCCGGACCCCGCTGTAGCAGTACGTTTGGCGGCGTTAAGGTCTTTTGCTGTCACACAAACGCGGCCGCAACCCGCGACGGTCACAGCTCGAGAGGTTACGGCTGCGGGGCTCACGATGGGCTTGTGCCGGAGGCGCGAGAGCACCCGGCCCCAAGCTGTGATGCCCCCTTCGTGGTGCGCTCCCTGCCCACCATCAGCTCCCCGCAGGCTGCCCTAAGCGCAAGGGGCAAGGATGGGGCAACCCCCTCAGCTGATTGAGATGGAAGCCCGGGCACCAGCCCCTCTTCGGAAGCTGCCCCCTCATACAGAGACCTTTACAGGGGGGCCGCCACCAGCCCAAGCCGGGCACAGGCAAGGATATTTGGACTGCCCCCGGCCCCCCAGCCGCCGGGCCTTGATGTTTGGGAAGATCTCCCGGATGATCTTGCCGAAGTTGGCGGCGCTCAGCGGGCGGCAGCAGAGGTTCTCGCAGTACCGCCTGCGCGGGAGAGCCAAGGGTTAACGCCAGCACCCCTCTGCCTGCACCACCCCACACCCCCCCCGCGGATGTGGGTCCTCCCAGGACCCCAGGGTTCAAACAACCCCAAGGCACTCGCTGCCCTCCCAAGCTCACTTGTAGGCATCGTAGACGTCCTGCTTGGGCAGGCAGGTGTCCGTGTGCTCCTCCAGGTGATTCCGGATCCAGTTGCAGGCGTGCGTGTACTCAGCCGTGCTCAGCGAGCTCAGGTCCAGGCTGCTGCTGCTCCCATGGGAGCCCAGGACAAGCCATTAACACAGAAGCAGGACATGAAGCAGCCTCCCCCCCATCCCATGTGATCTCCATCTCCCTTGTGAATGCTCCATCCCTCGCAGTGCTCAAGGCCAGGATGGACAGAGCCTTGGGTGCCCTGGTTTAGTGTGAGGTGTCCCTGCCCATGGCAGGGGGGCTGGAACTGGATGATCTTCAGGTCCTTTCCAACCCAAACCGTTCTGTGATTCTCTATCTCCCACCATCATCCCGACAGCCCCTGCTCTCCTGGCCACGGCCCCAGCTCGCTCCAGCACCCACCTCTTCTCCCCCAGGCTCGGTCCCGTCGGCAGCTGGAGGTAGAGATAGAGCTTGTCATTGTCTGAGAACTTCTGGACATCTTGCTACAGGCGAAGGATCCGCAGGGAGAACGGACCAGAGACAAGGAAAGGTTAAGGATCCAAAGCAAGCAACAAGGATAACAGCCCTAACTGATGGGGCATGGAAAGCAGAGCACCTCTGTCAGCATGAGCATGGCTGCATGCGAGGGACCCGGGCAACCAAAGTCACAGGAAGGGGTTTTTTCCACACAGGGCTGGGGCAGCGGGTGCCACCCCCCAAGCAGGGTGATGAGGGGCTCTCGGGGCTAACCAGGGCAGCCAGACCCTGACCCGATGGGAAACAGGCTCCGGCAGACCCCAGGGTTCAGCTTAGCGAGCAGAGCGCGGTGGAGGCGCGTCATTCCCTCACCCTCAGCGCGATGTGCCACGGAGGCACTCACCAGGATGGAGTCCACTTTGTTCTGCACGGCTTTGCTGTGTGGGACAGAGACAAAAGGGGTTAGGGCAGAGCAGGAACACCCGGCAGAACCCAGGTGCTCCTCAACTCACTGCGGCCGCTGCTTAGGGTTCCCAAGGCTGGTTCCACCATGCCCAGGCCCTTCCAGACCGCGCAGCAGTCACTGGGGACACTGGAGCACAGGACTCAAAGCTGCCTGCACCCATGGGTGAGCACAGCCCCGTGCTCTGGCCTTCCCTGTGCATCCACAACCCCACTCTAGAGCTGTGTGCTCTACCCTAACCCCAGGGAGGGCAGAGCGGGCATAAACCCGCATCCCACGGGGTCATTGCAGACCTGCGTGTGCTACTGCGGGGCTCTGAACTGATTCTGCACCCAAAGAGGCAGCGCAGCACAGGGCTGTGCTCTGCGTTCAGCGCTTAGCACGGGTCCATGCCCCTCTGCAGTGCCAATGCTCCAAGACACCACCACGCTCATCCCTTTGGTACCCCGGGGCTGCCAATTAATCAACCCTATTAAATGAACCCACATTTGGTAACACTGAGCTTGACGGGAAGAGCTGCGCAGGGAGAAGCAAGCGCTGCCCTTACGAGATGGTGCTCTTCAGCTCCTGCAGCAGGGTGCTTGACTCCGTCGTGCTGCCCCGGGAGCTGCTGGGTGACAAACTTCCCTTTCTGGCAGCTCGGGCGCCCTGCTCCTCGTCAGCCATGACATGTGGCTCCTGCTGGGGAGTGAGAACCAGGCATCCACTGACAACACCGCGAACAGAATCCCTTTGGAGTTAACCGAGCCCGCAGCAGGCTGAACCCCGGCTGCCTGCCCTGGGCCAGGCTCGGCTGCTCAGCGCAGCCCCCTCCATCCCGCTGCGGACGTGCCCAGGCTCTGCAGGCCGAGCTCCATCACCCAAGCGCCCGCCACCAACGGACACGGACCGGGGTGCCTCCAGCCGCAGAGGCTGTGCCCGGCTCTGGGTACCCTGCTCCCGGATGCTGGGGGGGGGGGGGCACCGGAGACCAGCCCTGTCCCAGCACACGCGGGAGTGGAGAAGGGGGGGGGACCAGCAGGGCTGGAGTGCCCCAGGCTGGGCAGTGTGGGGTGGGGGGGTGTGAACGTGTCAGCCCCATGGGTGCGAGTCTCGGGACGGGGGTGCTGGGGGTGAGAGGACCCCGCGGACCTGGGCACAAGGGGGCGGAGGGAGGCGGCGATGCCCGGGTCCGTGCGGGGTGGGGAGGCCCCGGCAGTGCCGGGGGGGGGGGGGGGGGGGCGGGGCCATCCCCGCACCCCCCCATCCCGCACCCACCTGCGGGCCGCCCGCTGCTGCCGCTCCCCGCCACGTGCCGCTGCCCCGCGCGCAACAGGAACCCGAAGTGCGGAGCCCCGGCGGGACGCGCCCGCGAAGGGGGGGGCTTTTTTCTGATTGGCTGCGGCACCGCAGATCTGCCCGGATACTGCGCTCTCCTTTAATGCGATTGGCTGCTCTGGCTTTCCTACCCGGATACAAGCGGGGTCGGGCTCCTGAGTGGCTGAGAACGGGATGAAGTCTGCCTAGTAACAGAGTTCTGATTGGTGGGCCGGGAGGAGGCAGCGCGAGCGTAGACGGGCCGCTGTGCGTGCACACGCTGTGCGTGCTGCGTGCGGGTGTGCGTGTAGGGTGCGCGCGTGTGGTGTGCAGTGTACACATGTAGCATGCAGTGTACATGTATAGCAGGCAGTATGTACACATGTAGCATGCAGTATGTACACATGTAGCATGCAGTGTACATATATAGCAGGCAGTATGTACACATGTAGCATGCAGTGCACACATGTAGCATGCAGTATGTACACATGTAGCATGCAGTGCACACATGTAGCATGCAGTATGTACACATGTAGCATGCAGTGTACACATGTAGCATGCAGTATGTACACATGTAGCATGCAGTATGTACACATGTAGCATGCAGTGTACACATGTAGCATGCAGTATGTACACATGTAGCATGCAGTGCACACATGTAGCATGCAGTGCACATATACAGCATGCAGTATGCACACATGTAGCAAGCAGTATGTACACATGTAGCATGCAGTGCACACATGTAGCATGCAGTATGTACACATGTAGCATGCAGTGCACACATGTAGCATGCAGTATGTACACATGTAGCATGCAGTGTACACATGTAGCATGCAGTATGTACACATGTAGCATGCAGTATGTACACATGTAGCATGCAGTGTACACATGTAGCATGCAGTATGTACACATGTAGCATGCAGTGCACACATGTAGCATGCAGTGCACATATACAGCATGCAGTATGCACACATGTAGCATGCAGTGTACACATGTAGCAAGCAGTATGTACACATATAGCATGCAGTGTACACATGTAGCAAGCAGTATGTACACATGTAGCATGCAGTATGCACACATGTAGCATGCAGTGCACACATGTAGCATGCAGTGCACATATACAGCATGCAGTATGCACACATGTAGCAAGCCATATGTACACATGTAGCATGCAGTGCACACATGTAGCATGCAGTGCGCATATACAGCATGCAGTATGCACACATGTAGCAAGCAGTATGTACACATGTAGCATGCAGTGCACACATGTAGCATGCAGTATGCACACGTAGCATGCACTATGTACACATGTAGCATGCCGTGTACACATGTAGCATGCAGTATGTACACATGTAGCATGCAGTGCACATATGTAGCATGCAGTGTACAAATGTAGCACGTAGCACATACATGTAGCATGCAGTATGTACTCGTGGCATGCAGTATGTACTCATACCATACAGTATATACACATGTAGCACGTAGTGCGCATATGTAGCATGCAACATGTGTGCATGCAGCATGGGCACGTATGCAGGGTGTTTGTGCACACAGCATGGGCATGTATGCAGGGGGTTTGTGCATGCAGCATGGGCACATATGCGGGGGGGGTGTGCATGCAGCATGGGCACGTATGTAGGGTGTTTGTGCACGCAGCATGGGCACGTATGCAGGGTGTTTGTGCATGCAGCATGGGCACGTATGCAGGGTGTTTGTGCACGCAGCATGGGCACATATGCAGGGGGTTTGTGCACGCAGCATGGGCAAGTATGCAGCGGGTTTGTGCACGCAGCATGGGCACGTATGCAGGGTGTTTGTGCACGCAGCATGGGCACGTATGCAGGGTGTTTGTGCACGCAGCATGGGCACGTATGCAGGGTGTTTGTGCATGCAGCATGGGCACGTATGCAGGGGGTGTGTGCACTGTGTGCAGGTGCCAGGCTCATGTTCTGGTTCCAGGTCACACCGGACTCGAGGCACAACGCTGCGGTCAGAGCTTGCTTTATTTCACGGTCACCAGAGGGGAGCCACCGGAGCTCCGTGTGTCCGGATGCGCAGCGGTGCCTAAACCCAGATATCGGAGGTGCAGTCCCCACCCGGGTACCGGACCTCGTGCGCCAGGCAGGGCCCGTCGGGCTCCTTCCCAAAATCCACCAGGAAGCTCCGGTTGACCGTGAGGCCGCCGCGCTCTGTGTCCACGTCCAGCTGCAGCATCACGGAGCCATCCCTGCACAGCGTGAGAGCAGGAGGCTGGGGGGAGCTGCGTGGGGGGGGACCTGCCCCTGTGTCCCCCCATAGCTCGGACAATCACCCGTGTGCATCAGGGTTTTCTTACTCAATGAGGTCGGGGTAGAACTGCCTGTCCCAGGCGCTGTACAGGGACGTGGTGACGTAGAGCCTCTGCCCGTCCAAGCTGAGCTGGATCATCTGCGGTCCCCCCTGCACCCTCTTGCCCTGGGAGCAGACAGATGAGCTGCTGGATGGTGCAGGCCAAAGGGATGCTCCCACCTCCCCCAGGCTGCCGCGGCCATCCCATGGGATGCACAAGGACCCGCTCCCCAGCCTCGCCATCGCTGCCCAGGCTGGGAGCGTGGGGACATGGCCGAGCTCACCTGGATGACAAACGGGTCTGGCTGGCTCTGCAGCTCTTCATCCCTGCGCACGGTCACGGGTCCGCCCTTGGTGATGCTGCCACCCAAAAAGACCTGCGAGAGAGCCAAGGTCTGGGTGGCCAAGGCAGCGAGGAAGGACTGATCCCAACTGTCCCCAGCAGGCAGAGGGATGCGACCAGGAGCCTGCTGCTGCCTCACCTGCCCCACCAGCCTGGGCTTGCGGGTGTCGGAGATGTCGTACTGGCGGATGTCCCCGTGCAGCCAGTTGCTGAAATACAGGAACCTGTCGTCCAGCGAGATGAGGATGTCGGTGATGAAGCCTTGGGGAGGGTACAAGAGAGCTGCACAAGCAGGCGGCAGCCCCGGCAGTGCCCCGGGGAGCCGGGGAGCACCGCGGCACCCAGCCCGGGATGCACTGACCTGGCATGTCTGGGAGGAGCCATCCCTCCACCTTTTTGCTGGGGACTTGGATCACCTTCTCGGCCGCCCAGTCTCCTTGCTGCGGGGGGTGTGGGACAGAGCACGGCCCCGGGGGCTCAGCGTGCGTGGCAGAGGCAGGATAAGACCCGACCCTGGGGTGGATTTTGCCTGCATGTGTCCACAGCCTCTACTCTCCAGGGCTGTAGAGCTGCTTTGGAGCCATCCCTGCCTCTGCAGAGCCATGGGTTCTGCAGCATCAGGAGGGGCTTTGACAGGGCCAAAACCTTGTCTCATTTCCCAGTGAGATTGGCTGGTTTGGTGAAAGAGAATCCTCTCTCTTCACCCAGCTCGTCATTACGCACCACAACAGACACCAAGAACAACATTGCTTGGGCTGTCATAAATCCACAACCAAGGTAGAAATGAATCTCCTTTCAATCAAATCATCTCAGCCAAAGCTGCAGCCACTCAATACAAGTCCTCTGGTGAGACTACCCTGGGCCAGCCCCTGGTCTGGGTGCACGGGGAGGCAGTGTGTGCCTCAGTGGGGACTGGAGCTGGGGGAGAGGACGATGGGGAATGCAGGAGGCGGGATGCTGCAGTTCTGCAGCTCCATCTACCCCGTTCCTCTAACCCTGTGGTGTCCCCAGGGAGCAACCTTGGTCTTGTAGAAGCGGTGGATGGCGCTGCTGATGGTGCAGCCCACGTAGCCCTCGGCAGCATCGGGGTTGTGCAGGAAGCGGATCTCCAGCGGCGCCGCATCCTCACCCACGTCGATGGCCTGGATGTAGGTGCGAGTGGTCCAGTCCCACACGTTGAGGTGGCGTCCGTAGCGCCCTGGGAGGGGGGCACAGGGGATGCTGCCAGGTCAGCGCCTCGAGCAGGTCTGCTGCAGGTTCAGGTGAGCCTCAGCCCCTTCAGTTCCCTGCAGAGATGCCCCCTGCTCTTTGCACTGGTTGCTTTGGACATTGGCAAAAGCCACGGGAAGATGCCCAGCATCCAACAGGGACCATCTCGCTAGGACAGCGCTGGCAAGGGCAGGGAGCCTTGGCCTGAGATGGAGCTTCACCTTTCATCCCTACAGCTGAATTCCAACCCCATGTACAGCTCAACAGCGGCATTTATGGACTGCCTTGGGTTGAACTTCTGGTGCTGGCATCTAAAGGGTAGCGGGGTTGGGTCTGCCCGTTGCCTTCCAACTGGCAGAACAGGGCTGAAATCTGGCCTTTTTTGTAGCATCTCTCTCCCGGGGTTTTTAAACAACTCTTTTCTCACCTTTCTTCAGATCAGTTGGGTCAAATCCATACCCCAGGCATTTGGGGATTCCCCATTCAGTGCTGATCAGGACGTTGTGGCGTGGCTGGTACCAGAAGTCATAACCCATTGAGGGGATCTTGTCCCCTTTCTCCCAGTTCCCCTTGATCTCAAAGGTCTCTCCATCCAGCAGAATAAAGCCACCTGGTGTGAAAACAAAAGCCCATGGGCAGTGAGGAAACCATCCAGATCAGCAGCTTCCACCTTATAAAACCAGTAACAACAGACACATCAACCCCCTGCCCAATGGGCTGGGGGACCTGGGTGCAGCCTCCAGGACAGCTCTGGATGCAGGGATGGTTCCTCCTTGTCCAGACCCTCTCCCTGGGGGCCTGAGGTACCTTTCCCGCTGCCGGCCGGGTCTCCCAGGGCGCTGATCATGATCTCCCCACTGCCCAGGCAGTGGGAGGTGTGGGGGTAGCCCAGGCTGCACTTCCAGAACACGTCCTCTGGGTTGACAACCTGGGGGGGTTCACAGGCACCATCAAGTCCTCGGCCTGGGCTGTCCCAGGCCTGCCCTGGTCCCCTCCTGCACGGGGCTGGATGGAGAACTCAGTATTTGCAGACCAGCAGCAGAACAAACACCTCCCACGGCCTTCCCATCCACACACAGGGGTCTTGCAAAGCTCTTGGGGGTACCCCAGAAGCCTCTTTGCCAAGCTGTCCCCACTGATCCCAGCCCTTCCTGTGCACCGAAGGTACCTTGAAAAGGCTGGGAGCTCGTGGGTTGGTTCCCACATCCACCACGTAGATGCGGGAGGAGATGAAGCTGGGCAGGATCAAGCGGTTGCGCTTCTTGGTGGCATCCCCGAAGCAGCTGCTGCAGGTGTTCCAGCCCGAGTGGTGCAGCTCGTCCCCCACGTTGGGCATGGGCAGGCGGTGAATCACCTGCAAAGCCCCAGCCCCGCTTGCTGCTCCTCTGCCAGGCGCAGGCTCAGAGGCAGAGCCCACCTCAGGCAAGCCTCAGCATCCCCAAGGGAGTGATGGCACATGGGGAACCCTGAGGATGGGGTCTGGAGAGGGTTTTGGGTGTATTTTGTAAGCACAGGAAGGTTCAGGGTCTTGGGGAGGACAGGACAGGCATCAGCCTCAGTAGTGAGCCAGCAGCTTTGGGGAGAGGGAAGGACAAGCACTGAGCTGCTTCCCAGGCTGAGATAAAGCACTTGGTACCTGACAGTAGCGTGGAGACTGGGGGTTGACGTCCACAGTGGCCAGGAAGTCGGGTTTCTTCCTCCCTGTGTTCCTGTAGATGCAGGGCACATACACAAGCTCCTCCCGGGGACCTTTCAGGACAGAATCGTTGAGTGAGCATCAGCAGAAACCACCTCTGGCAGAATCCAAACCTTGCAGGAGCCTCTGGTCAGCCTGGATCTCCCTCCCTGGGGGGGGCCCTTTGCTCCCCCATGTCCATGGGGCTGTTGGATGTGCTTCTGTGCCATACCAGAGGCACGAGGCTGAGTCAAAGGCAGAACCCCCCCAGGCCCCTGGGCCATCCCATAGTGAAAATCCCTGCCCAGCCCTGCCAACACGTGTGGCTGTTTGAAAGGCTCCTCTCTTCACTGTTGTTTCTTTGGTCCAAAGACAAGTCGTGGAGAGGAATCACAGATCATGAGCAAGCTCCAGAGCCCTTTAGGGTTTCTCAGAGGTGTTTGCTAAGCCCTAGAGAATAGGATTAAGGGAGGGATGGCCAGAGATGATGCATTCAGCAGCCTCTTCACATCAGAGCACCAGAGTTTTGGCAATGCAGCACTACTCAGGCGTTCAGACACATAAGGAAGCAGCCCAAGAGGCTGGTTTTTAGACAAGGTTCTGTCACGTTGTGATCCCAGCCATCAGGCCAAGTGCAAGGGATGAGGATGCTCACCTCTCCCTTCCCAGGATGAGCACCAGTGGCGGTGTTCGGTGGCGTCGTGGGGCTCTATCAATGCAGTTGCCTCTGAGAAACTGAAAAACTCCATTTGGTTTGGCCCAGGGAAGCCGCAGGAGACTCTGCTGCAGGCTATGACCCATCCCAGGCCAGCCCAAAGCCTAACGAGGTTTGTTCTGACACCAAGCTGTCATTATGCAATTGCTCTTTGGCCTCAGAACAGACCAGAAACAAAACCATCGCTTCCCTACGCTTGCTGGGAGCCTCCTCAGAGAATGGAGCTAATTGATAACGCCCTCTTGAAAGCGTTGTGTTAATGCTCACTACATCACCGCAGCTCTTCCCCGCCTGCCCCGGCTTTCAGACTTGCCTTTCATGGCATCCAGAGGCGAGGCGAAGCCAGGACCACACGCTCCACACTTCTCTGCATCGGGAAGAGCAGAAACCAAGAGCAATGAGATGACAGCGGGTTCTTTTAACCCCCTTTTCCCAAAGGAACCTCAAGCTGCAGTGCCCACGCTCCATCCCACTCCGGGGCAATGGCCAAGGTGAGCCGGGATGCCCGTGTGCATCCGAACGACCCCCAGAAAGCTCTGGGGCTCTGGGCAGCCAAACCTGGCAGGGACAGATTCCTAGTGCAGAGGGCACAAGGCTCAGAGCAGTGTCCCTCTGCTTTGCCTCCCATCGTGTCCCTGTGGCACAGGAAAGCTCAGGACGGGCAGGGGCAGTGCCAGGCAGATGCCGAGAGGAGGCAGCGAGGAAGGGAGGCAGCACCAGGCTGCTGCACCGGGAGAGGAGCCCAGCGGAGCGGGGTGAGCAGGGGGATGAGCCCCAGGCTCTGCTCTGCGGCTCCTCCTGACCCTCTTCTTGGCTCGCTGGGCTTTGCCGTGCCCTGGCCTGGGGGCATTCATGCGAAGCTTGCACACAGAAAGCCTTGTTCCCACCCAACGTGGTCAGAGCTCTCGGCATCGCTGTCCTCGCCGGCTCCTCTCATCATAGGATTATAGAATCATAAACCAGTTCGGGTTGGAAAGGACCTTAAGATCATCCAGTTCCAGCCCCCATCATCCTGGGAATGCCTGTGATGCTGCTGTGGGTCTCCAGGCGCATCAAAGCCCGCCAGCCTCACTCTCCAGAACACCTTAAAACTGCTGAGAGAGTTTTTCTTGATGCTGTTGAAGGAAGCTGTTAGGAGACAGCCACCACGAGCAGCAGGACCCTTCTCCCCCTCTACAAGGGCAAGCCTGAGGAGAGGGAGGAAAACCCCCGGCTAAACTGCACGACTCAGCTTTGCTGCGTCAGCTTCTTGCTTGGTTCTGCTCTTATTCAGCACTCGTGTCATTGCTGCTCCAGGGAAATGCTCCTACCTGAAGCAGTGAGAAACCACCCCTCCAGCTTGCTGCTCCCCTCTCCTTACATTACCCCTGCAAAAGCAGCCCCATCAAAGCCAGGCTTTACACTGGGGACTCCCTGCCGTGGTGAATCTGGCTGTAGCAAGCACAGCCTCTATGAGTTGCAGCTGAATAAACGAGGGAATAGTTTGAAGGTTTTTAATCACTGGTCTACCTAAATGTTCCCTGGCACTTTTAGGAGCTTGGGAAAAGAAACCTTTTCCTGCCCAGAGAAAACACCGCATCCACCCCCTTGTTTCTTTCCACTTTCTGGGTGTCAGAGTAATGAAACCACGAGACCTGGTTCCAAATGAGTTTGGAGGACTCCAGAGCAGAGCCCACAGCCAAAAGGCAGCAGCAGTCCCAAGCCGTCTCTTGAGAGGAAGCTGCAGTCGATGGAGAGATCTCTTACCTGTTCTGGAGGCTGGGTTGGATCCCACCTGAGCAGCAGAAGGAGCCGATCCTGCCTGCATCCTGCCTGCTCGGGGCACGTCAAGAGAGAAGATGCAACTCCGTGGGGGTTCAAATATATAGGGAGCAGGATGGGGAGAAGGAGACTTTGGGAAAAGGATGCCAAGGGGAGGATCCGCACCCCCTGGGGTGTGGGAGGTACCAGGGCAGCCTTTAGCGTCTTAAAGCACTGCAAACGTGCAGGGAAGCTGCTTCAGTGCTGCCAGAACCTCCTCCCCTCCCACAAGAGTAGGGGACGGAGCTGTTTCTGCACTGCACAGTGCACACACATGCCCACACGCTGGAAAACCAAGGGCTTTTAGCCCTGGAGGGAAAGCAGGCTGCTCGTCTGCTCCGAGTCCCTGCTGGCAGCAGTGTCTCACGTTTCCCTGGGGGGCTGACAGGGTGCTCCTGATGAGGGATGGGCAAGCAGTGCACTTCCAACCACAGAACCAATGTTGTGAGGTTGCAGATGTTAATCACACCTGAAAATGAGAAATGAGGACTGGGTTTCTTCTAATTGCAGGCTCTGTGTTTACTGTGGGATGTTAATTTGCTGCTGTGAGGAGGGCAGAAGCCAGGTAACAGTTTTCCCCATGACACATCTGACTTAGTCAGGGCCTGCTACTGCTTCTGGCTGCAAAGCCAGGCGTCAGCTGCCTTGCCTTGTAAGGGCTGAGCAGTGGATGCTCGGCCTCCCCAGGCACATCCTTGCTGGCAGGTTGCTCCAGTGCTTGCCCCAGATGCAGGCTCCCAAACCAGCAAGCTCCAATGGTCAGGCACTGCTGTCAGTGTCCCTGGACATTGCCAGCACAGAGACCGATGGCCTTGGCTCTCCCACCCTCACCTGCCTGGGCTCGAATGCTTGGATGTGATGTAGGAGAACACTGCAGGAGACAGCATCATCCTCCATGGAAACACCTCTGGTGCAGTTCAACAAGGGGGGAGCTGCTTCCCTTAGGGGTAAGGGTGATGCCAGCACCCTCTGTCCCAGTGGAGCTGCTGTTGGCAACTGCAAAGGACCTGATGGGTGCTGGCACCAGGGAGAAGTTTCTTCCACGTAAGCACTGGAAGGAACAGAAGGAGCATCCAGCGTCAGCCACCCCAGTGGTCCACATCCCCCAGGATAACCTGTGCACAAGGGTGAGGAAAGGCCCACACTTCCTGAAACGTGGAAATCAGGACCCAAAGACCTGGGAACAGCCCTCAGAGGGGATGAAAGGGTTTGCTTGTACCAGGAGCAAGATGTCCACATCCATCCAGCTTGGGCAGAGCGTGGCTTGATGATGGAACGAGGAGCTGGGTCACCTCTGTTGCGTTGTCTGTTGGTGTTCATGGTGCATCCCAGAGCCCAGGCTAAGTCCTTGCCTTGCTGTGCAACCTGAAAGACAGAGATGGTGCTCAGTGGTGTGAGGGGGAGCAGGCTCTGAGCACCCCCAGAAACACGGCCATGCACTAAGGGTGCTCTTCCCTGCACTAATGTGATGGTGCCTGCTCCCATCACAAGGAGGGGTTTCCAGAGTGGATTCAGCTGTTTCCAGCCATCCGGAACATACATTGGCATAAGGATGTCTGATGGCCAGACTCTCCTTCCAGACAACAGAGAGGAAGAGGAGTCACCTCTACTGAGATACGTGCTTTACAGGGTCTCTCAACAGCAAGGACATCCCCTGAGAAGGCCCTCAAACAAGGCAGGTCTGGAGCATCAGAATGGGGTGTCCTGAAACTTGGGGCCTCATTAAATGTCATTCTCTCCAGCGAGAGAGAAGAGCACCCCAAGGGGGAACTGTCCTCCAGAAGGGATTGTTTCTCTCCTGGGACCATTAAGGGTGCACAAGAGAGCTGCAGCAGTCTGGCCACGGGAAGTGAGAAGCAAGAGAGGACCTTTTCCTCCAAGGTAATTATGTGAAAGGCTAAAACTGATGAGGCTTCACATGCTATCCACTGGGTATTTTGTGTTTCAGGAGGACAGCAGGCACTTCTGACCAGCAACACCTCATGTCATCGGAATCTCTACCATTACATCATCATTACATCATCGTTATCAGTACATCATCATTAACCACTGCTGAAAACAATACAGAAATGCTTCAAGGAAATAAAACCAAGATGTAGGTGATGCAAAGAACAGTTTTATTTGTGTTTAAAGCAGAACATGAGGGCAAACCAGTGTCAGGAAACAGGCACCTCTTCCCAAACTGAAGCACTCGGTGCTCCTCCAGCCGTGACACACGGACCCAAGCACGTGCAAGGAGCCAGGAGGGCTCTCGTGCAGGGGAAGACTGTGCAGGAAGGACCTGGCTCAAGAACAGGAGCTCAGACAAACTGGGCACTTCACTTGCTTTTGCCTCAGTTACCAAGGGTGAGCAAGCTCTGAAACAGAACTGAGAGCTCAGCACCTTGCCACTGGCCCCAGGAATCAGAGCAGTAGCCACCAGGCTGGGACATCAAGGCAGGGCCCCAGAGGCCTGCAGCAATGAAGCAGGGCACGGTGGAGATGTGCTATCTGCCCAAAGGCACCGTGTGTACTGCACATCCCTGTGTGTGAGCAGCTCCCTGGGCTCTGCTCTGCGACTCATGCCCAGGGCCTGCTTTGCACGGAGAGCACTGAGAACATGCCATGTGTCTGCTCACTGGTCTGCCTGAACCAAAGCCTCGCAGCGGGGCAGAGCTTGCACAGCTCGCCTTAGCACAAATCTAGACTCCAGCAATGAATGGGGACCCCAACCCAGTTACCCTAAGCTCTATCTTAATGGATGCACTATGGAGGAGAGGGAAGAAGGAAGTCTTTCCTACAGCACCTAAGCCACGATCTCAGAGGTGGAATCTCCACAAGGGAAGTGGATGTCTTTGGCAAGGCAGGGCCCATTGGGTTCCTTTCCGAAATCCACCAGGAAGTTCTTGTTCACGCACAGGCCTCCCTTCTCAGTGTCCACATCAATCTGCAGCATGACAGAGCCTTCCCTGTGAGTGAACAAGAGCGCAGCCATCACACACAGGCAAACCCCAACCAGGCTGAAACGTTTCTGCTCTCCCCAGCTAAAGCCTGGCTCTGCAGCTCCACACAGGCAGCGGCTGCTCCGTGCCCAGCCAGAGACCTTTGAGAGTGAATTGCATGGGGAAGTCAACAGGAGGAAGCTGTGGGATGATGTGAGGAAAATCTGTCCCCCTGCAATCACCCACGTAGCCCTGGAGCCCCCCACATGAGGAACCTTCCCCGTTCCTAACACAGAGGCCCTGCAAAAAACACCCCTGGCTGCCCCATCAGTTCTTACTTGACCAGGTTCGGGTAGAACTGCTTGTCCCATGTGCTGTAGAAGGAGTTGGTGACGTACAGCCTCTTGCCATCCAAGCTGAGCTGCAGCCTACTCGGGCCGCCGTACACCCTCTTGCACTGAAGGAACAACACACAGCAGGGATGTCACTGCTCCTTGCTCTGCCCAGCCAAGCACAAGCAGGGGCAGAAACCCTGGACAGAGAAGTAGCAGAACAGAGCCCAAGTGCAAAGGACACCCCAGGGCAAAGAGGGTGCAGAACTCACCTTGACCACCAAGGGCTCGGGCTGGCACTTCAGCTCCTCGTCTCTACACACAGTCACGGGTCCACCTCTGAGGATGCTGCCTCCCACAAACACCTGTAAGCGAGGCAGGAGGAGAAATGTTATCTGGTCATCTACCCACCACCAGACTCTGCTAAGGAAGTCACCAGTGCAAGCCCTTCTGCCCCTGCCTTACCTGTCCTACCAGCCTGGGCTTGCAGTTCCTGGACAGCTCGTATTGGCGGATGTCTCCGTGCAGCCAGTTGCTGAGGTACAGGTACTTGTCATCCCTCGAGATGACCAGGTCGACTGTGAAGGCTGGGGCACAGAAACAAAGAGTTCCAGAGAAGGCAGCATCAACAGAAACACACCCTGCATTGAGCCCCAGCTCTCATCTCAAAACCTGAGGGGACACAAACCTGGCATCTTGCACATGATCCATCCTGATACCTCCTTAGGTGGAATCCGGATCACCTCCTCCACTGCCCAGTTGTCTCTCTGCACAAGAGACACAGGAACCATGAGTGCTCCTGCTGCCCACACAGAGCAAAGCTGCCTGGGGAGGGCTCCCACTGCACGCAGCTACTACCCAAGCACTTGCCTCACACTTGTAGAAGCGGTAGACGATGCCGCTCAGGGCACAGCTGACGTATCCCTCGGCAGCATCGGGGTTGTGCAGGAATTTAACACTCAGGGGCAGAGAATCCTCCCCCAGGTCAAAGCACTGCGTGATGGTGCGGCAGGACAAGTCCCACACGTTGAGGCGGCGTCCATAGACCCCTGAGGAAAAGGAAAACCAAGTCAGAAGAGGGGGGTTCCGACAGGCACGAGCCCCTTCCCAGGATGCTCACAGACAGGGACAGCCACGGCAGCAGGAAGCCAGGAGCAGCAGAGAAGCTGCTGTGAGGGACGAGCAGTGAGAGCAGACAGGGACCAGCCTGACTTAAGGGCAGATGCTGCACATCCTCTACCAGTGCCTGTCAATAGGCTGTGTGGAGAGAAATCTGCCTGTGCCCCTCTCCAGCTCTGGCAGCCTCTCTGGTGGCATCCACACCCTTCCACCGCCAGGGGAACTGGCTCAGCACTTGCACCCCTATTCCCTCACCTTTCTTCAGGTCGTCAGGATTAAAGCCATATCCTGCACGTTTGAGCTCGAATCCAGCAGTGCTGATCAGAACATTGTGGCGGGGCTGGAACCAGAACTCGTATCCGCTCGGGGGGGATGCGCACTCGTTTTCCCAGTTCCCCTTCAGCTCAAAGTTCTGTCCATCCAGCAAGACAAATCCACCTGGCAGACACAAAGGGGATGCATGGAAAAGATCCCATACTCCACTTCCAAACCCGCCACTGGCTCAGGGAGCTCCTCCAGGGCAAAGTACCTTTGGCATTGCCAGCTGGATCTCCCACGTTAGCAATCAGAACGTCACCGTTGGGCAGGCTGCGAGGCACGTTGAGGTACCCCTTGTTGCACTTCCAGAAGACATCCACTGGCTCAATCGTCTGGGAAGAGTTCACACACACACACAAACACCCCTCAGCCTCCGAGTGCTCAGCTCAATGCACAAGCCCTGGCACAGCCTCTGGCCACCAGAGGGATCTCTTCTGGAATCTCTTCCTCCCAAGACCTCACACTCGCTCAGGCCTACTCCTCCTTGCAGAGGAGCATAGAAGGCTCTGAGCTCCCCTCTACGCAGACAAGAATGCAGCAGCACCTATCTCACTATAACAGCTTGTCTGTCTGCGCTGTGCCTTCCAGTTATTAGACTCTCTCTGAAGGCAACAGGCACAGAAAGGAACACAACGATGATGACATCCCCCCTTGCCCTGGAAAGCACAAAACTGACAAGGAAACGTGACCCTGCTCTCTACAATCAGGGTGGAAGAGAAGATGAGGAGAGAGCCCTTGTTCCCTGTGTATTATTCCAGAAGCACCAGTTCCCAACTCCTTCCCAGCTACTTGTCCCTGCATCACCTTTGGCATACCTTACACAGCCTGGGAGCCCGGCACTGGGAACCCACATCCACCACGTAGATGCGGGAGGAAATGAAAGAGGGAAGAATCAGCTTGGTCCTTTGCGTGCTGGCATTGTCAAAGCAGGTGCAGCCACTGCTCCAACCCGAGGAATGCAGCTCGTCTTTGAGGTTGGGCATGGGCAGGCGGTGGATCACCTAGGCAGTCAAGGCAGAGTTAGGGGAGTGCAGGGAGCAGGGACAAACGGGCACCCTAATGCTGCACATACTTGTGTCTTGGGAGCCTCCACCTGACTGGAGCCTGCACTGCCTCTAGAGACTACGGGAGGACAAGAGTGCTCCTTGCACTGGGCACTGCTCTCTGTTAGGGAACTGTGGGCAGCTGAGGAATGGGAGATTCTCCCAAGAAGTCCTCACCCCGTGCAATTAGAACTCAGGAAATCATGCTTAGGAAGAAATGATGATTATCATCTTGATGGAATTGATGCATTGCTCTGCAAAGCCCTCCTTAAGAGGGAACTGAGAATGTGGTAAAAACTTTCAGAAGGCTACATTGGCTTTAAAGTACCTAAGCTCTTGTAGTAATGGGCTCTCAGGTCATATGTACCCTTGAAGTAGATAACCTGCCTTTGCAGCCTTCAGACACAGGTGATTGCCAACTCCCTGTGTACGATGAGAGCAGGCAGGGTGGTACAGAACACAGCAGAACGTGTCTGGTGTGGCAGCACCACAGAAACATACTGAACTCTGCAGAAGGATACCCTCAACCACCTGGGTCACTAGAGACCATTTTACTCTCACTGGCAGCACCAAATGCTCTGGAAGTGAGTTGGGAAGTGAGTCAGAACCAACTTGTCCCCGGGACACAGAGATGGAGATGATTCAACTAGAGCCAGGCATAAAGGGAGAGTTAAAAGAGAGCAGAAAGGTGAGATTCTCAGTGAACAGCATCCCTGTCCTGCACATAACCCCCGTGGAGAAGCAAGAGATAGACCAGTCTCAACAAAACTCACAAGGGATTTCCCAGAGGGGTTTTGCAAGACATAACCAGGATGTAGAGGAAAAGAGTGAAGCCAGAGCAGTTGAGACAGAAAAATGCAGGGAGATAAGAAGTTGCAAGGCATAATCAGATTGTTGGAAGGAAGGAGTGGCTGCCAAGCACCCTGGTGCTCCCCATCAGAAAAGAGTGAATGTCCTGAATGCAGAGGCCCTACAGAAGCACAAAGCCAGCAGCTGGTCACCAGTCACCAGTCCAATAACACCACAGTCAAGGCAGGTACCTGGCCGTAATATGGAGATCTGGGGTTGAGGTCCACGGTGGCAAGGAAGTCAGGTTGGTCGATGCACGTTTCCCTGTAGGTACAGGTCACATAGGCAACCTCCTCCCTAGGAGCTGGGGACAGAGAAAGCTGTGTTAAATATGTCATGAACCAGCCACAAAGAAAAGAAAAGCTTCCACAGCCTCTCAGACAGGACTGAACTTCTTTTCCTGGGTGCTGCAACCTCCCTACTCACAGTTGAACTAGAAGATCCCCTCCAGCTGCAACTATTCTGTTCTCTTCTGCTCCTCCTTGCTCACTGACAACTGTCCAAGCCTGGCTCCTTTACTGACCTCATCACTTTACTGACCTATTCTCTTATCTCTGCATAAGAGAACAACAAATGTGGATCCCACATAGTCCAAGGTTTCTCCCACTGGCAGAAGGGACAGGCCATACCCAGCACCCACCAGTGGTCTCCACCAGCACAGAGCTCTTTCCCAGACCACCCATTCCCAGCACGCTCGGGAGGACTTGCCTTTCACAGTATCCGGGCAGGTGGGGTACTCGTAGCACTGAGCTCTGCATCTGTCTGGTTTGAGAAGAACACAAGAACAACATGAGAAATGGCCATCCTAAAAGGCACCAACCCAGAAGCCTCTGTCCCACCTGAGGAGCTTCTCCCACCCCAGCTGTCAATGGGGACCACTGTAACCAGCAGCTGCTGTCGTTATGGCACTGACAGAGCACAGATCTGGGAGAGGAATCATCCCCAAACTGGCAGCAGGGCTGTCACGGATCAAAGCACAGCTCAGTTCCCTTCTGACCCATCCGAGCCTCCTCCTCATCCCCTTCCTATCAGCAGGGAAGGAGCAAAAGCCTCCACCGAGCACCACACCAGGACCGAACATCTGGCCTGGAAACCGACTCTGGTTTCTTGTCTCCCCAAAGGAAGGGAAGGCTCCCTCAGCACGGATGCTGCAGCCACATGCAAGAAGCTTTCCAAGGCCAACAGAAGCCCCCAGCAGCAGATGGGGAGAGAGACAAAAGGAACCTTTGGTACCAGCGGGACAAAACGCCCAAGCCGAGTCCCACCTTTCTCCTGCAGCACTCAGAGGATCAAACCTACCAGTAACCAGGTGGGACCCACTTCCAAGATGGGATGCCTGGAGCCTCCAGACAGGGGCTGGAGACAGAGGCAAGAAGGAACAACACGGCCAGGAGCCTCTGAGGGGAGGCTGCAGAGCATCTCTTACCCATGCTGAAGGTGATGGCTCTGGTTCACTCCTCAAGAGCAGAGGTGCTGGAGCTGGAGGTGCAGCTTGCTGTCTGCCTCGCTGGAGTGGGTTGTGTTGTGCCAAGGCTGCTCCGAGGGGGCCTTATATACAAGGTAAAGGGGTGGGGGAGAAAGCAACCTGCCAAGGGAGGAGCATCACTCCTAAGCATTTGGGAGGTGCCAGACCAGCATTGTGGCTTGTTTCCACCTTGCCAGCCACCAATCTTGGGGTAAAATCTGCTGCTCCATGCAGGTCTCTTCCTTAAACACAATCTCCTGTATCTGATCCTGGGGCTCTGGTGATTTCCAATGGTCTTTTCCAGTCTTCCGGGCCTCCAGGTCCCCATGAGAAACAAGGTAATTAAAGCCACCCCCCATACCCAGCTTCCCACCATCCAAATGTGCAATGGCTGCAAATTCCAGGCAAGGGATGAGAAGCCCTCAGACCAGCAGCCCCACCAGCAGCCTCCTGCAGATTGCAAGCTTGGAGCACACTGAGCTGGACCCTGAAGGCACCATGGGCTCCCTGGGCTCAGCTCAGCAAGCCTGCCTCAGAGGGGCTTCTACCCCAAAAGAAGCCTTTCTGAGCTCTAAGGACTGCAAACTGGGGTGCAGCACAGGCTCAGGAGAGGGAGGGGGCTCCAACACACTGAAATCAGGTGAGGACCTGCTGACATCTCCCACACAGCTGGAAAACATCACCCTAGGAATGGGTGCCTCCCATAGTTCCATACAATCTGTGCAGCACCTACAAGGTCAAGACCTGCTGCTGCCTCTCAGGGTGGCATCTCCATATGGGAAAGTCAGCCCAGCTCCAGCAAATGGAATCCCTAGGATTCAGGACAATGCAACCAAGTAGAGCAGTGCCTGAGCACTTCCCTCCTCACCACTCTGGTCAATGGGCACCCTAAGCCCCACTGCAGGCACTAACACTGCAAAGCACCTGGCACCAGTGCAATTGAGTTTCATGCAATGGACTCAGCTGTCAGAGAACACCCAGGGGAAGAGCAGAGATCTCTGGTAAAGGGCCTGAGGTGTTGGAGAGAAGAGGTTTAGAAGAAGGGTCCTCTCCTGACATCCCCACGAGCCTTGCTACCACCGGCTGCCAAAGTAATGCAGGAAGAAAACGCCAAGCACCATAGATCATGAACAAGTGTCACATCGTGTGGCAGAACTCCTCAATCAGTGGGCACATTACATGGGATAAGTAATTGCTCCAATGCTGGAATGCAGAATCATCTGACAGCACCATTAAGGAAGCCCTTGGGAGATCTCTATCACAAGGGAGGTCAGTTTAGCCCATCTCACTGGGCTGTAATTATATGGCTTCCAGAGCAGCACTTTATACATGGGATGGGTGGCCACAGGAGCAGCCCAACGCTTGTCTGTTCAGTCAGTGAAGAACATCAAAGTGCTGCATTGCAAGAACCTGGGATTCATTTAGCAGAAAGCCAGCTCAACAATTTCAGTGCAAGGGGCCAAGGCAGAGAGGAGGGGGACTGTGACTTACCCCAGCTGGGCACTTCATGCCCCCAGTTGATGTAGGGTTATTACTGACAGGCTGCATCCAGGTACATCAAGGTTCACTATAAGGCAAGGAGAAGATGTTAAAATAATATCATGGATGAAAGAAGAAAGCCTGCAAAGTAATGGCTCCAAGTTCTGTGTTACTGACTGTGGAAGAAGTCTAGATCCTGGGCAAGGGTAACCCCATGGAAAGAAGTTCTGTCCTCAAATCAAATCAAACATGTAATGGAGACACTTCTGCACGGCTCTCCTACTGCTTTAGAGGAGCCTGTTTAACTGAGCAAAGTCTCCAGCCAGGACTTGGAAGACCCCAACAGAGAAACCTTCCCTGGATGTCAGAAAGACCAGCAAATGTAGAGAAGGAACTGCAAAGGATGCCAGAAGAAAGAGACATCGCAGAGCTACGCTGCATCAAGCCAAATGGGATTAAGGCACTGGGCTCCCCTCTGGACTTTGGGTGTAAGTGTAATACAAGGTTTAATGTGAACAGAATCAGAGACTCAATGCAAAACCACTGCATATCCACACTGGACAAAACAGACTGCTAGCCCAAGGTAGCAACACCAGGGTGCTGAACACCTGCCCACCCTCATGGCTCTATGAACCTTCACACTTCAGCTGTGTGAGGCCAGCAGCACGCTGAAGGTGAAGGACACAGCAAAGCCTCCCAGGGCTGTGCACTGCGCTCAGAGCCTCGCAGGGTATCACAGCATTTAGATTTGCCCTGGATTTAGGACAGACACAGCCCTTTCGCAGCAAAACTCCTACTGCAGAGAGAGGTGGAGGCCGCTGAGAAGAGGCTTCCTGCAGGACACAACACAGAGGCTCCGTGCTGCTTCCCAGGGACAGCTTTCAGCCTGAGCCTGCCTCCTGCAGCACTCCTGTCAATGCTCTGCTTCACAGACTGACACCCACCGAGGTCACAACCTTCCACGTGGGTTTGGGGCCATACCTGCACGAGTGGAAGCAAAGAATCTGCCCCTATCACCAGTTTCCAGGGACAAACTCTTGCATGTGTCCCAGGGGCATCAAGCTTGTCTTGGGCGCACAAAAGAGGTGCCAGTGTTGGGAACCAACCACCCTTCTGATCATCCCCAGGCAGACCTCAAGACCTTACACCTCAACGATCAGAAGGAAGTCCAGGAGCAGCTCCATAGCTGGAGCTAACTGTCCTCCTCAGGCCAACTCAAAACAGCCTTGCCCTCTTCCCTGCACAGAGCTCACCACTGCTCTCCCATGCTGCTCTGAGTCCATGAGAGGCAATTTCAGGTGCTCAGCTGATGCCTTCTGACCATGCTCCTGCTGTCACGATGTGCATGGCTCACTGCACCATCTTCTTGGGCCTGCACACCCGGTTATTAAAACTTCATTAGCCTTCCACTCATTAGCTAAGTTAGCTGGTCATCCTTGTTGGCTTTCCTGGGTGACGTCTTTGGCATCCCTCACAAAACCAAGCTGTGGGGTGTAGAGTTTTCTAATTAAAACTGATAATAGGAAGGATAAGAGCAGGCTCAGCAGCACCAGCAAGCGATGGTTAGCGGAGAACACAATCACTGTGGTCTGCTCTGGGCCCGGGGAAAGCTCCCCATGATGGGCAGAGATGGGAGGCCATGACATGGAAAAGCAGTTGGGGCTTCTCAGGACAGCCCACACTGGGCCAGCAGCTGCTCCCCTCCTCTCACCCATTTCTGCCAGCCCTGATAGGGAAGGACATGCTATAATTTTGATAATGGGCACCACAGGGTGATGTAATGCAGTGAAGACTGGCACAGCACACTCAGTGAGGCAGGAGGAGTCCTTGCTACACCAGGGACACCACGTCTGCGCTAAAGACCCAAGCAAGAACCACAGGGTGCTCAACACCTTGGTACAAGCTTGATCCAAGCCTGCAGGGTAGGGGCACATCACAGACCAAAGGCAAAGGCTGGTCCAAGTGCCTGACTTTGCAAAGCTCAGATCCATCACCCCAGATCTCTCCATCACCTCACTGAGCAGGTACAAACCAACCATCACAGGGCTGCACACGCAGAGCCCTTCAGCTCAGCACTTCAAGAAGCATCTCCGTGTACAGGCTGCAAGGTTTGCTGCAGGGGACATGAGCATTGCACAACTCCACTTCTTGCTCCTCCAGGCACCTCCGTGCCTCTTCTCCACTACAGTTTGAGCAGCCCCTTCCCCTCCACGGGAGCATTTGCTGTTGGAGCAGAAGTCATAGAATCATAGAATGGTCTGGGTTGGAAAGGACCTTAAGATCTAGTTCCATTTAGTACCAGCCCCCCTGCCATGGGCAGGGACACCTACCACTAAACCATGGCACCCAAGGCTTCGTCCAACCTGGCCTTGAACACCACCAGGGATGGAGCATTCACACCTTCACTGGCCAACCCATTCCAGTGCGTCACCACTCTCACAGTAAAGAATTTCTTCCTTAGATCCAATCTAAACTCTCCCTGTTTCATTTTGAACCCGTTACCCCTTGTCCTGTCACTGCAGTCCCTAATGAAGAGTCCCTCCCCACCATCCCTATAGGCCCCCTTCAGACACTGGAAGCTGCTCTGAGGTCTCCCCGCAGCTTCTCTTCTCCAGGCTGAACAGCCCCAACTTTCTCAGCCTGTCTCCATACAGGAGGTGCTGCTATCTGGAATGGAAAGTTAAAGGTTAATCTGAAAACATGGTCCACATGGTTTTCCAGAACATCAGTCTCCAGTCCTGTAGCTGAAGCCTCATCTTAACTTGGTGTGCTAACAAGCAGTCGCAGGGCAGGGTGGCCAGAAGCAGGGTGGCAGTGGGGTGCTGATCCAGCCCTCCCCAGGCCAGCCCACGGCTACGGCCGGGCAGAGCCCTGCGGCACCCACATCCTCACGTTGTGATTTCAGACAGCGGGTCATGAGCACTGGCTCCTCGGTGGCCGCTGAAGGGCTCTGCCCCCCGCAGCCACAGGGCATGGACCTGAGTCACTGCCCGGGCAGGCGCTTTTCCGCCGCATCAGCTCCTTCATCCAACTCCTCCCACAACCGCAGCATGGCTCCATCTGACACCAGAGGAGTGGCAGCACCACGCAGCCGGGGAGGATGGATGAGCAGGACCTGCTGCTTCTCCTGCTCCAGACCTCTGCTGGCACACAGGCATTGGCACCCTCCCTTGAGAGTCCCTGCGAGCACTGCAGAGCAGACTCCCAGCTTGCCACAAGTGACTTTGATGCACTGAAGGAGCTGGTGATCAAACCAGGATTACGGGGGCTGAGCAGTTCAGCTGAACATTCCAGGTTCCTCTCCAAAGACTCACACTTGTCTGAGTTTCTGGTCAGTCTGTATTCATCCTACTATGGACATGAAGGCAGAATATGGACCAGTGGTTTGTTCATCCATAGTAAAACTACCCAATCCATATTCTTTTCTACTCTGCAGTATCTGTTACTCCTATGCAAAATACTTTAAGAAACAGCCAGAAAGTTCCATACACATCATCTGGCAACATCCCTTAAAGAAAACAAAGGTCACATTCACACTCAGATTCAGCCCAGCTCCTAAACACTGCCGTGAGCAAATGCCACAAAAGCACAGCAAAAAAAAAGCATCCAGGAGGGCTTCAGCCTCTCTATCTGCAGCAGAGATCCTGGGGAGGAGATCAAACCTGTGGGTCTTCTGCTGCTAAGGCCTGAACATAGTTTGGGATTATTTCTTGCTTCTGCTGCTACATGGAAGGGAAAATTAAAGGTTCATCTGGAAAGAAGACACAGGCAGAATGGAGCATGCAATGGCTGCAGTGTCCACACGGTTTTCCAGGACAACAGTTTCCAGTCCTGTAGCTGAAGCCTCATCTTGGTGTGCTAACAAGCAGTGCAGCCTAACGATGCCCTCCGCCACTCAGGAAACTCCATCCTCCTCCGAGCTGTGCCCCAGAACAAAGCACTTTTGGGAAGCCCATGAGAAGCATGAGGGAAGTAAATGGACTTGTATTCTTCCAAGGTAGATAAAGCTAAAACTTAGATGGATCTTCTTTATGTCCTCATTTTTGCAGGCTCCAAACTAATGATGGGTTTCACTGCCAGTTGCACCCTTGTGAAGATGCTCAAGGCCTTGAAGGGAGTAATGGGAGGATGCGTGGATGTGCAGCTGGGTTTTGGAGGCAAGAGCTTGCTGTGCTGCGTGGCAAACAGGCTGACACAGCGGGATGGGGTTTTTCATCCTGTGCAGCACATGATAAGCAGGAGGATGATCCACAACTCCAGTAAGGACACCTTGCTTTTGTGAAAGAGAACAATCTGCTGAGATGGTTAGGGGACTACGGGCATTTTGCCAACATCATATGAAGCGTATGCAGAGAACTTTGGGTGAAAACCCAAACTTTGCCTCAGCTGTGGTAAGTCCACGCGAAGGGATCAAGTTGAAAGCAATATTCTCACCAGCAGCAAGCCAGCCACTTAACAAACACAAGGGATTTCACTGAGTATCTAATAGATGTGTTCCTTCAATCCCTCACAGTACCTTAATGTAAGCCCTACTAAATCCAAACAATGAGTTTGGGCGATGACAACACTACATTGCTTTGACAAAGCATGTTTGGTTGAGGCAGGAAACTCCCAAATGGTGACAAGTTTCCCTAGGAACATGTGCCTGCAAGAATGCAGACCAAAAAAGAATGAGTAAAGACAATTTGTACCAGAAAACTCCAGGAAGACAACCAGG
Source organism: Pezoporus wallicus (assembly GCF_028554395.1). Lineage (NCBI taxonomy): Eukaryota > Metazoa > Chordata > Aves > Psittaciformes > Psittacidae > Pezoporus > Pezoporus wallicus. Next base: position 67,806 of record NW_026635718.1, read on the forward strand.
CACTTGTACAATCCGTGCCCTGTCGTAGGGATTTTCAAATCCCTGATCTTATCGTTAACCACTGCTGGCAATGGATTTCCTCCAAAATAAAACTGAAATGCTTCAAGAAAATAAAACCAAGATGTAGGTGATGCAAAGAACAGTTTTATTTGTGTTTAAAGCAGAACATGAGGGCAAACCAGTGTCAGGAAACAGGCACCTCTTCCCAAACTGAAGCACTCGGTGCTCCTCCAGCCGTGACACACGGACCCAAGCACGTGCAAGGAGCCAGGAGGGCTCTCGTGCAGGGGAAGACTGTCCAGGAAGGACCTGGCTCAAGAACAGGAGCTCAGACAAACTGGGCATTTCATTTGCTTTTGCCTCAGTTACCAAGGGTGAGCAAGCTCTGAAACAGAACTGAGAGCTCAGCACCTTGCCACTGGCCCCAGGAATCAGAGCAGTAGCCACCAGGCTGGGACATCAAGGCAGGGCCCCAGAGGCCTGCAGTAATGAAGCAGGGCACGGTGGAGATGTGCTATCTGCCCAAAGGCACCGTGTGTACTGCACATCCCTGTGTGTGAGCAGCTCCCTGGGCTCTGCTCTGCGACTCATGCCCAGGGCCTGCTTTGCACGGAGAGCACTGAGAACATGCCATGTGTCTGCTCACTGGTCTGCCTGAACCAAAGCCTCGCAGCAGGGCAGAGCTTGCACAGCTCACCTTAGCACAAATCTAGACTCCAGCAATGAATGGGGACCCCAACCCAGTTACCCTAAGCTCTATCTTAATGGATGCACTATGGAGGAGAGGGAAGAAGGAAGTCTTTCCTACAGCGCCTAAGCCACGATCTCAGAGGTGGAATCTCCACAAGGGAAGTGGATGTCTTTGGCAAGGCAGGGCCCATTGGGTTCCTTTCCGAAATCCACCAGGAAGTTCTTGTTCACACACAGGCCTCCCTTCTCAGTGTCCACATCAATCTGCAGCATGACAGAGCCTTCCCTGTGAGTGAACAAGAGCGCAGCCATCACACACAGGCAAACCCCAACCAGGCTGAAACGTTTCTGCTCTCCCCAGCTAAAGCCTGGCTCTGCAGCTCCACACAGGCAGCGGCTGCTATGTGCCCAGCCAGAGACCTTTGAGAGTGAATTGCATGGGGAAGTCAACAGGAGGAAGCTGTGGGATGATGTGAGGAAAATCTGTCCCCCTGCAATCACCCACGTAGCCCTGGAGCCCCCCACATGAGGAACCTTCCCCATTCCTAACACCGAGGCCCTGCAAAAAACGCCCCTGGCTGCCCCATCAGTTCTTACTTGACCAGGTTTGGGTAGAACTGCTTGTCCCATGTGCTGTAGAAGGAGTTGGTGACGTACAGCCTCTTGCCATCCAAGCTGAGCTGCAGCCTACTCGGGCCGCCGTACACCCTCTTGCACTGAAGGAACAACACACAGCAGGGATGTCACTGCTCCTTGCTCTGCCCAGCCAAGCATAAGCAGGGGCAGAAACCCTGGACAGAGAAGTAGCAGAACAGAGCCCAAGTGCAAAGGACACCCCAGGGCAAAGAGGGTGCAGAACTCACCTTGACCACCAAGGGCTCGGGCTGGCACTTCAGCTCCTCGTCTCTGCACACAGCAACAGGTCCACCTCTGAGGATGCTGCCTCCCACAAACACCTGTAAGCGAGGCAGGAGGAGAAATGTTATCTGGTCATCTACCCACCACCAGACTCTGCTAAGGAAGTCACCAGTGCAAGCCCTTCTGCCCCTGCCTTACCTGTCCTACCAGCCTGGGCTTGCAGTTCCTGGACAGCTCGTATTGGCGGATGTCTCCGTGCAGCCAGTTGCTGAGGTACAGGTACTTGTCATCCCTCGAGATGACCAGGTCGACTGTGAAGGCTGGGGCACAGAAACAAAGAGTTCCAGAGAAGGCAGCATCAACAGAAACACACCCTGCATTGAGCCCCAGCTCTCATCTCACCACCTGAGGGGACACAAACCTGGCATCTTGCACATAATCCATCCTGCCACCTCCTTAGGTGGAATCCGGATCACCTCCTCCACTGCCCAGTTGTCTCTCTGCACAAGAGACACAGGCACCATGAGTGCTCCTGCTGCCCACACAGAGCAAAGCTGCCTGGGGAGGGCTCCCACTGCACGCAGCTACTACCCAAGCACTTGCCTCACACTTGTAGAAGCGGTAGACGATGCCGCTCAGGGCACAGCTGACGTATCCCTCGGCAGCATCGGGGTTGTGCAGGAATTTAACACTCAGGGGCAGAGAATCCTCCCCCAGGTCAAAGCACTGCGTGAGAGTGCGGCAGGACAAGTTCCACACGTTGAGGCGGCGTCCATAGACCCCTGAGGAAAAGGAAAACTGAGTCAGAAGAGGGGGGTTCCGACAGGAACCTGTGCCCCTCTCCAGCTCTGGCAGCCTCTCTGATGGCATCCACACCCTCCCACCGCCAGGGGCACTGGCTCAGCACTTGCACCCCTATTCCCTCACCTTTCTTCAGGTCGTCAGGATTAAAGCCATATCCTGCACGTTTGAGCTCGAATCCAGCAGTGCTGATCAGAACATTGTGGCGGGGCTGGAACCAGAACTCATACCCGCTCGGGGGGGATGCGCACTCGTTTTCCCAGTTCCCCTTCAGCTCAAAGTTCTGTCCATCCAGCAAGACAAATCCACCTGGCAGACACAAAGGGGATGCATGGAAAAGATCCCATACTCCACTTCCAAACCCGCCACTGGCTCAGGGAGCTCCTCCAGGGCAAAGTACCTTTGGCGTTGCCAGCTGGATCTCCCACGTTAGCAATCAGAACGTCACCGTTGGGCAGGCTGCGAGGCACGTTGAGGTACCCCTTGTTGCACTTCCAGAAGACATCCACTGGCTCAATCATCTGTGAAGAGTGCACACACACACACTTCAGCTTCTGACTGCTCAGCTCAATGCACACATAAGGCTCTGAGCTCCCCTCTATGCAGACAAGAATGCAGCAGCACCTATCTCACTATAACAGCTTGTCTGTCTGCACTGTGCCTTCCAGTTATTAGACTCTCTCTGAAGGCAACAGGCACAGAAAGGAACATGAGGGTGATGCAAGCCTCCCTTGCCCTGGAAAGCACAGAGCTGAGAGGGAAACGTGACCCAGCTCTCTACAATCAGGGTGGAAGAGAAGATGAGGAGAGAGCCCTTGTTCCCTGTGTATTATTCCAGAAGCACCAGTTCCCAACTCCTTCCCAGCTACTTGTCCCTGCATCGCCTTTGGCATACCTTACACAGCCTGGGAGCCCGGCACTGGGAACCCACATCCACCACGTAGATGCGGGAGGAAATGAAAGAGGGAAGAATCAGCTTGGTCCTTTGCGTGCTGGCATTGTCAAAGCAGGTGCAGCCACTGCTCCAACCCGAGGAATGCAGCTCGTCTTTGAGGTTGGGCATGGGCAGGCGGTGGATCACCTAGGCAGTCAAGGCAGAGTTAGGGGAGTGCAGGGAGCAGGGACAAACGGGCACCCTAATGCTGCACATACTTGTGTCTTGGGAGCCTCCACCTGACTGGAGCCTGCACTGCCTCTAGAGACTACGGGAGGACAAGAGTGCTCCTTGCACTGGGCACTGCTCTCTGTTAGGGAACTGTGGGCAGCTGAGGAATGGGAGATTCTCCCAAGAATTCCTCACCCCGTGCAATTAAAACTCAGGAAATCATGTTTAGGAAGAAATGATGATTATCATCTTGATGGAAGTGATGCATTGCTCTGCAAAGCCCTTCTCAGAATGGATCTCAAAACGTGCTAAAAACTTTCAGAAGGCTACATTGGCTTTAAAGTGCATTTTCTTCTAAGCTCTTGTAGTAATGGGCTCTCAGGTCATATGTACCCTTGAAGTAGATAACCTGCCTTTGCAGCCTTCAGGATGAGAGCAGGCAGGGTGGTACAGCGCACAACAGAACATCTCTGACGTGGCAGCACCATAGAATCATGCTGAGCTCTGCAGAAGGATACCCTCAATCCCCTGGGTCACTAGGGACCATTTTAATCTCACTGGCAGCATCAAATACTCTGGAAGTGAGTTGGGAAGTGAGTCAGAACCAACTTGTCCCCGGGACACAGAGATGGAGATGATTCAACTAGAGCCAGGCATAAAGGGACAGTGGAAGACAGTAAATGCCATGGATCTAGCCAAAGAGGGAACAACTGGTCCCTGTTATACCAGTCCAATAAAACCACAGTCAAGATAGGTACCTGGCCATAATATGGAGATCTGGGGTTGAGGTCCACGGTGGCAAGGAAGTCAGGTTGGTCAATGCACGTTTCCCTGTAGGTACAGGTCACATAGGCAACCTCCTCCCTAGGAGCTGGGGACAGAGAAAGCTGTGTTAAATAAGTCATGAACCAGCCACAAAGAAAAGCTTCCAATGACTGAACTACTTCTTCTGGATGCTGCAACCTCCCTACTAGTAGTTGAACTAGGAGATCCCTTGCAACTGGAACTGTTCTAATTCTCTTCTGTTCTGCTCCTCCTTGCTCACTGACAACTGTCCAAGCCTGGCTCCTTTACTGACCCAGAGGTAAGAGAAAAACAAATGTTGTTCCCGCTGGGGGAAGGGACAGGCCATACCCAGCACCCACCACTGGTCTCCACCAGCACAGAGCTCTTTCCCAGACCACCCATTCACAGCACGCTCGGGAGGACTTGCCTTTCACAGTATCCGGGCAGGTGGGGTACTCGTAGCACTGAGCTCTGCATCTGTCTGGTTTGAGAAGAACACAAGAACAACATGAGAAATGGCCATCCTAAAAGGCACCAACCCAGAAGCCTCTGTCCCACCTGAGGAGCTTCTCCCACCCCAGCTGTCAATGGGGACCACTGTAACCAGCAGCTGCTGTCGTTATGTCACTGACAGAGCACAGATCTGGGAGAGGAATCATCCCCAAACTGGCAGCAGGGCTGTCACGGATCAAAGCACAGCTCAGTTCCCTTCTGACCCATCCGAGCCTCCTCCTCATCCCCTTCCTATCAGCAGGGAAGGAGCAAAAGCCTCCACCGAGCACCACACCAGGACCGAACATCTGGCCTGGAAACCGACTCTGGTTTCTTGTCTCCCCAAAGGAAGGGAAGGCTCCCTCAGCACGGATGCTGCAGCCACATGCAAGAAGCTTTCCAAGGCCAACAGAAGCCCCCAGCAGCAGATGGGGAGAGAGACAAAAGGAACCTTTGGTACCAGTGGGACAAAACGCCCAAGCTGAGTCCCACCTTTCTCCTTCTGCAGCGCTCAGAGGAACAAACCTACCAGTAACCAGGTGGGACCCACTTCCAAGAGGGGATGCCTGGAGCCTCCAGACAGGGGCTGGAGACAGAGGCAAGAAAGAACAACACAGCCAGGAGCTGCTGAGGGGAGGCTGCAGAGCATCTCTTACCCATGCTGAAGGTGATGGCTCTGGTTCACTCCTCAAGAGCAGAGGTGCTGGAGCTGGAGGTGCAGCTTGCTGTCTGCCTCGCTGGAGTGGGTTGTGTTGTGCCAAGGCTGCTCCAAGGGGGCCTTATATACAAGGTAAAGGGGTGGGGGAGAAAGCAACCTGCCAAGGGAGGAGCATCACTCCTAAGCGTTTGGGAGGTGCCAGATCACCACCGTAGCCTGTTTCCGCCTTGCCAACCACCAATCTTGGGGTAAAATCTGCTGCTCCATGCAGGTCTCTTCCTTAAACACAATCTCCTGTATCTGATCCTGGGGCTCTGGTGATTTTCAGTTGACTTCTCCAGTCTTCCGGGCCTCCAGGTCCCCATGAGAAACAAGGTAATTAAAGCCACCCCCCATACCCAGCTTCCCACCATCCAAATGTGCAATGGCTGCAAATTCCAGGCAAGGGATGAGAAGCCCTCAGACCAGCAGCCCCGCCAGCAGCCTCCTGCAGATTGCAAGCTTGGAGCACACTGAGCTGGACCCTGAAGGCACCATGGGCTCCCTGGGCTCAGCTCAGCAAGCCTGCCTCAGAGGGGCTTCTACCCCAAAAGAAGCCTTTCTGAGCTCTAAGGACTGCAAACTGGGGTGCAGCACAGGCTCAGGAGAGGGTGGGGGCTCCAACACACTGAAATCAGGTGAGGACCTGCTGACATCTCCCACACAGCTGGAAAACATCACCCTAGGAATGGGTGCCTCCCATAGTTCCATACAATCTGTGCAGCACCTACAAGGTCAAGACCTGCTGCTGCCTCTCAGGGTGGCATCTCCATATGGGAAAGTCAGCCCAGCTCCAGCAAATGGAATCCCTAGGATTCAGGACAATGCAACCAAGCAGAGCAGTGCCTGAGCACTTCCCTCCTCACCACTCTGGTCAATGGGCACCCTAAGCCCCACTGCAGGCACTAACACTGCAAAGCACCTGGCACCAGTGCAGTTGAGTTTCATGCAATGGACTCAGCTGTCAGAGAACACCCAGGGGAAGAGCAGAGATCTCTGGTAAAGGGCCTAAGGTGTTGGAGAGAAGAGGTTTAGAAGAAGGGTCCTCTCCTGACATCCCCATGAGCCTTGCTACCACCGGCTGCCAAAGTAATGCAGGAAGAAAACGCCAAGCACCATAGATCATGAACAAGTGTCACATCGTGTGGCAGAACTCCTCAATCAGTGGGCACATTACATGGGATAAGTAATTGCTCCAATGCTGGAATGCAGAATCATCTGACAGCACCATTAAGGAAGCCCTTGGGAGATCTCTATCATAAGAGCAAGCCTGTCTCACTGGGCTGTAATTAATGGATCTCTGGTTCCAGAGCAGCACTTTAACATGTGGCAGCACACAGCAAGCAGCCTGCACCTGGCTCCAGTGCCAACCTATATGCAGTTTCTTGCCTAAGCAGTGCATTACTCAGGTACGTGGCCCACTTTTCCACGTGCTTTGTTTCAGACAATGGAAGAGGGCAAAATGTCTTGGTTTTCCATGCAGGCTTGTCCTCCCTCCTTCCCCAGAGAGGGGAAATTTCAGTTTCCAGAATGGCAGGATACATGGCTCTAACGTGCTCCAGGCACCATGGACCGGAAGATGCTCACTGAAGGCTATGCAGGCCTGAAAGGAGGATGCAGCCGCAGCTTTGGTCCAGCAATGAGAACTACAAATCCAGCTCAGACCAGCAGCAGAGACAGGCCAAAGGCAAAACAGAACACAGCACGCAGGAGCATAAGCTGAGCTGGAGACTCAGCAGGAATCACATGGAAATGAGGCCATGGCTGGCATCTCTATAATAGAATGAAAGGGAACGAAAGGAGCAGCTCCATAGCTGGAGCTAACTGTCCTCCTCAGGCCAACTCAAAACAGCCTTGCCCTCTTCCCTGCACAGAGCTCATCACTGCTCTCCCATGCTGCTCTGAGTCCATGAGAGGCAATTTCAGGTGCTCAGCTGATGCCTTCTGACCATGCTCCTGCTGTCACGATGTGCATGGCTCACTGCACCATCTTCTTGGGCCTGCACACCCGGTTATTAAAACTTCATTAGCCTTCCACTCATTAGCTAAGTTAGCTGGTCATCCTTGTTGGCTTTCCTGGGTGACGTCTTTGGCATCCCTCACAAAACCAAGCTGTGGGGTGTAGAGTTTTCTAATTAAAACTGATAGTAGGAAGCATAAGAGCAGGCTCAGCAGCACCAGCAAGCGATGGTTAGCGGAGAACACAATCACTGTGGTCTGCTCTGGGCCCGGGGAAAGCTCCCCATGATGGGCAGAGATGGGAGGCCATGACATGGAAAAGCAGTTGGGGCTTCTCAGGAGAGCCCACACTGGGCCAGCAGCTGCTCCCCTCCTCTTGCCCATTTCTGCCAGCCCTGATAGGGAAGGACATGCTATAATTTTGATAAACAACTAATCATAGAATAGTTAGGGTTGGAAAGGACCTGAAGATCATCCAGTTCCCCCCCCTGCCATGGGCAGGGACACCTACCACTAAACTATGGCACCCAAGGCTTCATCCAACCTCGCTTTGAACACTGCCAGGGACGGAGCATTCACAACTTCTCTGGGCAACCCATTCCAGTGCCTTACCACCCTAACAGTAAAGAACTTCTTCCTTATATCCAATCTAAACTTCCCCTGTTTCAGTTTGAACACACTACCGCTTGTCCTGTCACTACACTCCCTAGTGAAGAGTCCATCCTCAGCATCCTTGTAGGCCCCCTTCAGACACTGGAAGCTGCTCTGAGGTCTCCCCGCAGCTTCTCTTCTCCAGGCTGAACAGCCCCAACTTCCTCAGCCTGTCTTCATACAGGAGGTGCTCCAGCCCCTGCTCATCCTCGTGGCCTCCTCTGGACTTGTTCCAACAGTTCCACATCCTTTTTATGTTGCACACAATGCTCCGGGTGAGGTCTCACAAGAGCGGAGTAGAGGGGCAGGATCACCTCCATGACTGCTGCTCACGCTCCTTTTGATGAAACCCAGGATACGCTTGGCTTTCTGGACTGCGAGCGTACACTGAAACTGGCTCATGTTCATTTTCTCATCGACCAACACCCCCAAGTCCCTCTCCTTGGGCTGCTCTGAATCTCTTCTCTGCTCAACCTGTAGCTGTGCCTGGGATTGCTCCGACCCAGGTGTAGGACCTTGCCCTTGTCATAGTTAAACTTCCTGAGGTTGGCATCAGCCCACCTCACAAGCATGTTGAGGTGCCTCTGGATGGCATTCCTTCCCTCCAGGGTATCAACCGAACCACACAGCTCGGTGTCATCGGCAAACTTGCTGAGGGCGCACTCAATCCCACTGTCCATGGCAGCGACAAAGATGTTGAACAAGACCGGTCCCAGCACCGATCCCTGAGGGACGCCACTTGCTGCTGGTCTCCAGCTGGACATTGAGCCATTGACCACAACTGTTTGCGTGCGGCCATCCAGCCAGTTCTTTATCCACCGAGTGGTCCATCCATCACACTGATGTCTCTCCAATTTAGAGACAAGGATGTCATGGGGGACATCCTTGGCATATAATGGGCAGCACAAGGTGATGTAATGCAGTGAAGACTGGCACAGCACACTCAGTGAGGCAGGAGGAGTCCTTGCTTACACCAGGGACACCACGTCTGCGCTAAAGACCCAAGCAAGAACCACAGGGTGCTCAACACCTTGGTACAAGCTTGGTCCAAGCCTGCAGGCTGGAGGCACATCACAGACCAAAGGCAAAGGCTGGTCCAAGTGCCTGACTTTGCAAAGCTCAGATCCATCACCCCGGATCTCTCCATCACCTCACTGAGCAGGTACAAACCAACCATCACAGGGCTGCACACGCAGAGCCCTTCAGCTCAGCACTTCAAGAAGCATCTCCATGTGCAGGCTGCAAGGTTTGCTGCAGGGGACATGAGCATTGCACAACTCCACTTCTTGCTCCTCCAGGCACCTCCATGCCTCTTCTCCACTACAGTTTGAGCAGCCCCTTCCCCTCCACGGGAGCATTTGCTGTTGGAGTAGAAGTGGCAGGGCAGGGGGCAGAAAGGCCTGGCCAGAAGCAGGGTGGCAGTGGGGTGCTGATCCAGCCCTCCCCAGGCCAGCCCACGGCTACGGCCGGGCAGAGCCCTGCGGCACCCACATCCTCACGTTGTGATTTCAGACAGCGGGTCATGAGCACTGACTCCTCGGTGGCCGCTGAAGGGCTCTGCCCCCCGCAGCCACAGGGCATGGACCTGAGTCACTGCCCGGGCAGGCGCTTTTCCGCCGCATCAGCTCCTTCATCCAGCTCCTCCCACAACCGCAGCATGGCTCCATCTGACACCAGAGGAGTGGCAGCACCACGCAGCCGGGGAGGATGGATGAGCAGGACCTGCTGCTTCTCCTGCTCCAGACCTCTGCTGGCACACAGGCACTGGCACCCTCCCTTGAGAGTCCCTGCGAGCACTGCAGAGCAGACTCCCAGCTTGTCACAAGTGACTTTGATGCACTGAAGGAGCTGGTGATCACACCAGGATTACGGGTGCTGAGCAGTTCAGCTGAACATTCCAGGTTCCTCTCCAAAGACTCATTTACACTTCTCTCTATACACCAAAGAAGCCACTTGCTACACCCTTAGACTCAAACATAGGAGCTCAGGCTTCATCAGAGGATGAGAGACCTCAAGGTAGCAGACCAAAAAATAGTGGGTTTAATGGTGACCCTCATCATGACTGCTCTCACTTCACTTAAGCAGAAACTGTTCTCCACTCTAATTTCCCAGCTACGGTCAGTGGTTCTGGTAAGCTTCACAACACCTTCCCCCCCCAAAATGCCCCAAAATGTAGGTAATTTGGTTAATGTCTGAAATTCTGAGGTCAGTTCCAACAGCCTCTGACTGTGGTACTGACCATGACTGTGCCCCCTCAGAGTCTTCCTTATAGCCAACAAAGGTGCTGTCGACACAGTCAGGCGGGTCCATGGCAAAGCTCACCTTGCCCTGAAGCAGACCCAGACAGGCATACATACAAAGATACATACAGCACTTCATTAGAAGACACTCAGATTCAGGGGCATTTCCAACTGGGATTTCAGGATGGGACCCAGACTGGCGCGCTCACTGTAGCTGGAATGAGAGTCTTCAGCCACCATGCGATATACTGATGGAGTGAGAAGAGGCCTGAGGGCCACCCTCACCAGCAAGTTTGGATTTGTGGAAAATCATGACCTAAAATTACAAGTAGAGTGAGAGAAACTCCTGGATTTAGTTCCGTGCTGCACAAAGCCAGGCTGCAGGCTGCCCTCACGTGGCCATGTGGAGGATGCACCTTCTCTAGTGGAAAACGCTCAGTACAGGAAATAGGTGAGAAAAAATTATATGTTCCAATAGTACTGACTGGTAGCAAATGATTTCCTAACAAATTAATGACTTTCCTGGGCAACGTGAGATAGCTGAGACACTGAGCACTCGCTGTACCCACTCAGTGTGGACTGTTAGTAGCATTTACACAGGTTAGCAGTGTATACTCCGTTCTTGGAACCAGCCCCTTTGTAAGGAAAACAATGCAAGCAAGATGCTTTAAACATTACCTATTTCCAACAAGAAGCTGCTCAAAATGGGTTTTTCCATCAGATACAGGTGGCTACACCACCAGGTCAGTTGGAAAGCTTTCTGGCTTCATAAGCTCCTACCAGAGCTTCTTGTAGCAGGTTTCAAAGAGACCCAGTGGCAGCATCCCAACGTTAAAAACACAAAACTGGACTCTCCAGCCTGGTTCCAAATACATTTAGCAAGACAGTAAGCAGCTATGTACAGAATGGAGTCTTGATTACAAAGCAGGATCTGTCAAGCAAGATGAAGGTTTTGCTGTGGAAGCACAGAAGTCAGAATAAACTCAAGCAAAAGGCTCCAGCAGAAGTGCCATCAACATGAAGCTCCTGCAATACCACTGCTGCGATTCCAGCGTTACAACTGGCAGTGCTAAAGCTCAGCAGGGAACAGAAGATGGGAAAGCAACAGATCCAGAGAGGCAGCAAAGAGAATCAGACCCAGAAAACAGCTTAGGGAAGATGCATCAGGAACTGGCAAGAGGAGAAAGGCTGGACTTGTGGGCGTCTGTCTGCTCAAGACGCTGCAGACATGGGTCAGGCACTGCTGGTGGCATTGCCTGGCTCCAGCACAGTGTGCACAAAGGGGTTGTGCAGATCCCTTCACTCTCAGAAGATGGAAGAGAATCTTTGTTTGCAATAATGGCAACAAAGGAGGCTTCAGTGAAAATAAATTCCTCACCAAAGAATTTGCAGATGAATAAGACTGTTACTTCCTGAAATGACCTTACATTTGGAAATACCCAAATGCTGAAGAGAAAAAAGATGTGCAGCTCCATCTGGCTTGAAGAATGCTTTTATTGTTGTTTTTTTATAACATCAGTGCACAGACGTTAAAATATAACCCAAGTCCAGAAGCATGTGACTTCAGATTAGATAGATATGTATGATTTTTATGCTGTGTCTGCTGTAAAGCATCAACTACTGTATGAGCACATTACACTTTGCAGGGACAGAACACTCTTGCTCAGAGACAAGCCCATGGAATGTATCCTTCTTATGGAGCTGTTTAGGAACAGCTTCTTCACCAACAAACAGTGGCAAGGCAAATTAGCATCAAACAAGGCAAATAGCCTTTAAAAGCTGGTGACCTCGGCCTTGAAACCACAGTCAACAGTGATTACACAGGACCTCGTGAAAGGGGAAGGAGGAGAGAAAATGAGCTGGAGATCATGTTTCAGAGAGATTCACTTGGCTGCCTCAGAATGAGAAGAAAGTGGAGCTTCTGTGGCTCACCCTAATGGAAGTCTAAATATAGACAGTGGATAAAGTTCCAGCTGACCCCATTCACCTTTATAAAAGGGGAGAGTAAAGAGGAAAGAGGAGGAGAAAGAGGGGGAAAAACCCAAACACAAGCCCCCCAAAAAACCAGCAACAACAACAAACCCCCTGAAACCAGCTCCAGACAACCATTACATCCAGATATCAGAGGTACAGTCTCCACCAGGGTAACGAACCTCATGAGCCAGGGCAGGCCCATCAGGTTCCTTCCCAAAATCCACTAGGAAGTTTTTATTCACTTGCAATCCACCTTTTTCATTATCCACATCAATCTGCAGCATAACAGAGCCTTCCCTGAAAAAGGGACAAGAAAACAGGTATTGGGAAAAGGTTTCCTTTTTGTTGCTCTTCCACATTTGGGCAAGATCTGTCTTTGTTTAATACAAACCAGAAAGAAACCCTGATACAAAATGGGACTTTTGAAATCACTTAGCCGATCTCAAAAGTGAGTTACACCACCTCAGTGAAACTGCAGCCTCAGATTAGCAATGAATGATTGCAAATAAATAGCTGTTGTTACTTATAAAGGAATAGGGAAGTGCACTATGCCCTCCTGTGGCCATCTGGCACATCATCTTCTTTCCTTAGTTCAGAAGAACAGAAAGCTGCGCTGGTAACACTCAAAGGCAGCTCGGAAGTACTACAGATTCCAGAGGGCTAGGTCAGGTTCACTGGTTTCTTCCCATTCTCATCTACTTCCAAATAGGTCCCGATTTCAACAAACTGTGTGTGCACACCCCAACTTTTGTGTGCCTATTGAGAAGGGGCGGATTCTGGCGAGTGGGTAACACATCTAGGTTGGTAGGCTGTGGATAAAGTGACTAGGTTTAGTCTCCCTGGGTGGGAACTCTGCTCTGTGCAACAGCTGGCATGTGCATAGCACTATATGAGGAAGAAATCTTGCACATGGGCTTGTGCAGTCATCCCTGTTTACCAGAGTTCTCTTACTTGAGAAGATCTGGGTAGAACTGCTTGTCCCATCCACTGTAGAGAGAGTTGGTGACATATAATCTCTTCCCATCCAAACTCAGCTGAAGCATTTGAGGTCCACCTCGCACCCTCTTCCCCTAAAATCGTAATAGAGAACCAGGTGCCTAAGACAAGGCTGCCACAGACACTGAACAAAAGAAATGCAACAGCAAGGAGAAACAAAAGAGCACAGCAGTTCTGCTCCTGGTAGAACCATCCAGAGCTCCGAAATCCTCCACACAGCAGCACCAATCTCCCTATTTTAGAGAGAGAACAGTTTTTATTGGGAGTCTTCCTCCTTACTAACAGGGAGCCTTGAAGCCATTTCAGAAGAATTCCACTTCATTCACAAGACTAGTAATGTAAGAAAGTAAGGGCTGAAGGGTTCAGGTCACTGTACTTGGGTGGAAGTGTCAAAACTTAAGCAAAGGGGTGAGTGGCATAACACAGCTGCTCCAAATGAGAACAGGTCTCTGCTGCAGCTAGGGCACAATCTGCACGAGGAAGAAAAGGAGTATGTGGATCTTCCTAAAACTGCCTTCAGTGGCCAACAGATCTTAGTCATGTCTATGTTCAGTTCTTGCATATCCTGAGACTTTCCACAGGTAGCTGCCTTGATAGTAATAATATTAATGCACACTGATAATGACCAGAGGCAATTAATGTTCTTTCATTTTCTATCACGACGCCAGGTGCCATCAAACTCTTTACACACACACAGACACGCACTCCCCAACCCTGCAGAATGAGCTGGGTTAGTGCTTCACACATACTGGGAGACTCCCAGCAGCAGTGATGGCAATGTGATGAATGCACACTACATTAGCTTTAAATTAGCTAGCTAACAACAGCAGGGAAGATGCAATTACACAGGCTTCAGACGAGTCAAACAGCTTGTCCAATTCCACCAGGGACCCAGAACACTTACCAGAATTCACTAGCTCCAGCCCCTGCTGAGATGTGGTACCTGCCCAGGCTGAAAGCCAACCCACAAACTAGCTCAGATACAGCTCTGTATGTCCTACGTTTGTAGGGATATGTTAAAATGGATCACAATTAGCAGAGCACTGAAAACATGCATATGAGGAAAACTTACTTTGAGCACAAATGGCTCTGGCTGACACTGCAATTCCTTGTCTTCCACTACAGTTACAGGCCCACCTTTTGTGATGCTGCCTCCCAGAAACACCTGTAACCAAGGGAATGGATGAGAATAGGCACCTGCTATCATAAGAACACGAAAGACAATTCTCAGGCAAAATCAAATTGTCATTTTCTTCTTTTGAAAAAGACAGGAACAAGCAGACTGGGCTGTCCTTGTACGTGGCAGCTTTGCTGCTGCTGCCTCACCTGCCCCACCAGCTTGGGCTTGCGGGTGTTGGAGATGTCGTACTGGCGGACGTCCCCGTGCAGCCAGTTGCTGAAATACAGGAACCTGTCGTCCAGCGAGATGAGGATGTCAGTAATAAGACCTTCAAGAAAACAGTCAGCAGCAAAGTCAGGAAATGGACAGGCCCAGCAACAAACAAGACCACGAGTCTATTATCTTTCCAAATTCTAGTCACAGCAGCCTCAGAAAAATCAGTAAAGATATGGTTTGAACAAACACAATCATCCTTGGACACTTGGTGCCTACTCAGAGGAGCTTCAGGCTCTACAGCATTCCCAGGACCACTCCCGTGAGCTCATGCTGAAAGAGCCAAACTCCAAGTGTTTTTCTGACCTCAAGCACTGAGTGGTGTGGGAGCAGATGGGTCTGATGATCTACTCGATGGCTTGTAAGCAAGGCTAATTTGGTGACACCAGAAGTGTTACACAAAGAACCCAAAGAGAAATTCAGTATTTTGCAAGGAAGTGTTTGCTATTTAAGGATGAGATTTTGCAGAAAGCTCCACTGAACCAGGGAACTGAAGAGGGCAACACATCTCTTCTGCAAACACACTCACCAGGCATGTCAGGGAGAAGCCATCCCTGCACCTTCTTGCTGGGGACTTCAATCACCTTCTCTGCTGCCCAGTCTCCTTTCTGCAGAAAGCTCAGGAGAGACCACAGCATTATTAGTGCCTTGATGTTAGCCAAGAGAGCTCAGCTATGCAGGACAGAGGGAGGAGAAGCAAATAGTGCTGTTTATTTAACAGGTCCTCTACACAGGGGGTATGCACACCGCAAGCATTACCAAGGGGTGAGGATGGTAACTATTACTGCCAGTTATGCTTATGCTATGCAACAACATCTCAGATTGCTGTAACAGTAGCAGAACTAAAACCCCTAATCACCTGTAGCTTGGTGTCCCACCCCTCTCCAGCTCACCCCCTACTCCCCTGCTCATGAGCCCACCACCTTCCCTCCTTTCTCCACCTTCCAAATACTGGCTGAGCAGCAGGCAGCACACACTGGCACTGGTGACAAGTTTCACAGGTTCTGATCAGTTCTCCAACTGATGCACATTTGTGGAGCAGCTCGCAGGCCAGAAAGCAAGCCGTTGAGCTAATGCTGTAGCCCTTTCCTCAGTGCAGGTGCTCATCAGACTTTCATAGGTCATTCATGGCGATTAAATTGATCAAGAAGTTATTGTGAAGGGTGGGGGTGTTGGAAGTGGGGCTGACAGACCAGCACCATGACCTCTTCAGCTTTGCTGCCTTTCAGGATCAGGCTGCTGAAGATTTGCATCCTGGACATAGCAGAGGTACTCAGAATGCAACTGCTAAAGGTGAGGGACTATCCAGCAGCTTCAGAAAGTTACAGCACTGGCTTCAAGGCACACTGTCATGTGTCAGGTTTGCTCTCTGACACAATCATAGAATCATGCAATAGTTTGATTTGGAAGGGACCTTTAAAGCTCCTCTAGTTCCAACCCCCTGCCATGGGCAGGGACACCTTCCACTGCAGCAGGTTGCAGCAAGCCCCATCCAACGTGGCCTTGAACACTGCCAGGGACAGGGCAGCCAGAGCTCCTCTGGGCGCCCTGTGCCAGTGTGTCACTGCTATAGCTTGGCTAGAATTAGACTGGAATTGAGAGCCATAATATTTTTAATCCAAATTCTACTATTTCCTAAGTGACTGGAAGCTTTCTGAAACAGTCTCTGTGTTTGCCATGGCTTTCATTGCTTACCTCTGTCTTGTAGAACCGATGAACTGCAGCACTCAGAGCACATCCCACAAACCCTTCTGCAGCATCCGGATTGTGGAGGAATCGAATCTCCAAAGGTATGGAGCCCTTCCCTAAGTCAATTGTCTGAATGTAGGTGTGAGTGCTCCAGTCCCACACGTTAATGTGGCCACCATAATGCCCTACCAGATCAGGTCAGAGCAGAAAAAGCACAGAATATATTATTTTATCAAAGAATCATTTTTACTTTTGAGAGTTTAAACAAATGCCCCCTCACCTTTCTCTATATCAGCTGGGTTAAACCCATCTACCAAGGCTTTTGGGGCTCCCCATTCAGTGCTCATCAGGACATTGTGCCGTGGCTGGTACCAGAAGTCGTAACCCAGGGAAGGCACCTTCTTCCCATTCTCCCAATTTCCTTTCACTTCAAAGGTCTCTCCATCCAGCAATATAAAGCTACCTGATAGAAACACCAAATACATTTGTCTGAAGACATTCACAGAAGTTCACAGCTTTAAAAATGCTTTTTTAAGCTTCAGTTTGCCCTGTTTCTGCTCATAATAACAATAAATCTGCCAGCCCTTCCAGAGTTCATTTCAATTAAGGGATAACTTAGAGAAGATCCTGGAGGAGTCACCACTGGTTTTCTTTGCTTGCCATCAGTACCCTTGAATTATACAAACAGTATGCATCTATTCAAGGACGCGTTTGCCCACAATCTAGAAGAGAAAAACTCTCTGAAAAGGAGCAGGGTTCCACCACTTAACCCCCGAGGTATATTTTTTCTAATAGCTAATATTTCTCTCAGATGTCAGGTGGTTTACACCTGCATAGGTACCAGAATTTATATGCAAGAATCCCTCAAAAGTTTTAAACAAGAAATGCAACCTATAATGGCCTGAAAGGTTAATTTTCATTAGAGACAAAGAGGATTTAGGTTGGCAACAGCATCTCTCATACCCAAGCCACCAATACTGAGCTGATGCAGACTGTTTTCCAAAGCAATTCTTCCCTGCTCCAGGCTGAAGTGACCAAAGTGAAATGTTAATGGGTTTCCTGCTCATACTATAACCACTAGAGTTGGTCTTCTTTACTAATATATGCAAAAGCCTGAGGCCTGGAAGCTGAACTCATCAACAGTCCCATTGATATTCCTCTACATCAGGTCTGAAGTGCAGAGCAGTGACCATTCAGCTTACCTGGGGGGTGATATTTTTATTCCAGCATTAACCATTCCAGGAGCTGTTTGTTGATGTGCATAAGAGAACTGTAAGCACTGACAAATTCTAACCTTGCAGCTTGTGCTTTGGGAGCATGATACTTCTATACCGTGAGCACTTTCCTAGAGTAGTTAAAGAGGACTAATACCTTTTCCATTGCCAGAAGGGTCTCCCAAACAGCTGATTAAGATGTCACCACTGCCCAGACAGTGAGAGGTGTGAGGATTACCCGCATTACCCTTCTGGTATAACTCCACTGACTCAACAACCTAAAATGAGTATACACATAGTCACAGTTACCTCCATGGAGCTCACTTAGACAACACCAATTCACCCCTAGGAGTTCAAGTTTCACAAAAGGAAGGGAAGGGGGAAATCTTTGAGGCATGTCAGAGGCTCGGTTTGAAACAAAATTCACTGAACAGGGAAAGACCTTAGGGGGAGTTATCCACTGCATTAACAGTCACAGGCAGACAAGGTTCTACAGAACTGAAAGACTATGAATGGGAGTATTTGCTGGCAGGTGGGGTGGGACAAAGACCACTGAGAAGTTTCCTTTCATTCCACATTATGATCTGTACTGAAGTTTCCCTGACCAAGTACAGATGCTGACAGTGTATGTATTTACATCTCAGCTAATCCTCTCTGCCTTACAGTCAGTGAAAACAAACGCTCCTGAGACACAATTCCTTTACCCTAAACCAGTTTCTAAACCAGGTTAGACAAATGTGACTCCAGCAGTGCCTATTTTTTTTCACTGACTGTAAAGGGAATCTAACCAGTTAGACATGAAAAAGTGTAAGTCTATATCCTAACCTCTATCTATGCCAGTATCTGGATCTATAAAATCATTGTCTCTTGGTCAAAACGTATGAAACAAAACCCCAGCTTAAAGTCATGTAAATATACCTTATGGATTCTAGGAGCTCGCATGTCTGTTCCCACATCCACCACGTAAATTCGAGAAGAGATCAAACTTGGTAGAATCAGGCGGTTCCTTCTCTTGGTGGCATCCCCAAAGCAGCTGCTACAGGCGTTCCACCCTGAATGATGGAGCTCATCATTCAGATTGGGCATGGGCAGGCGATGGATCACCTGCAAAGTCAGAGACAGGCTTCACATTCAGTTTCATAGAGTTTTCCCCTAGGCAAAAAAAAATGAGCCTTTATGTCAAGGCATAAATTAATAAAGAGCAGAAGGAAACTGCTATTTGTTAGTCAGGAAACAGATTTTAGCCTGAGATATGCAGAGCTGAAGCTGTAAAGTAGGAGAAGAAAGCTGGACATCATGATTGCACAGCATTTGTGAAATGCTGCGTGCCATTAAGTGAATTCAAATCTTTAAAAGACTAACTAATTTAGGAGACATGCAATAACAATAGGGCAAAAAATACAATAGAAACACCAGAGCCATTCTACACACAGGTACCTGACAGTAGTGTGGAGATTTGGGATCAACATCCACAGTGGCCAGGTAGTCAGGCTTCTCTACCCCAGTGTTCCTGTAGATACAAGGCAGGTACACAATCTCCTCCCGGGGACCTGTCAAGGCAGAAGTCTTGTAAAAATGGTTTCTTTTGACACATTAAAGAAAAAGCTGTGGTTAAGTGTAAGAGCATCTCCTCTGGATTTAAACTCTGTCTGTAAACTGGGTTTCTTCCCAGGAAGCTGAACCTCAGCATTCCCATCTTATGGGGAAACACCACTAGTATGTAGTTTGAGCAGCCAGGAGTTGCCAAGAGCAAGTACTTATTCACTTTTGAGGCCTTTCCTTCCCTCACCCTCCTCACATAATAGGCTTTGGGGATGCAATGACTTTCCTGGAGAAGGACAGTGCTGGAAACCAGCTCCTACCCTGTGGAGCCTCTCCCTTCCCCAGCTACAGAAGTGATGACTCCCAGCTGCCAGTGCCCAGAGCTCACTCTACCCATGCCAAAAGCCTATTTACTACAACCTATAAAACTGAGGCTTTTAAATTCCATCAAAGGACGTGAGGTGAAGTTCTGACACTATTACAATCTATAGCAAAATGCCTCAAGGGCTTTAGTGAGGGTCAGGATTTAGCCAGACACTGCTGGACAGAGCAGAACACATCCTTAGTGCAGCTACAGGTGGATGAGAAGCTTGACACTAAACTGTGTCACACAGAATTCCCAACACTCCTTCCTCCTATTTTCCCCTTCTGTCCTAAAGAGTAGTTTGTTGTTATGAGAGAGTCTGAAGGCAGTCTGGGTTTAGAAAAGATGTGCTTACCTTTCATGGCATCCAGAGGAGTTGCGTATCCTGGGCCACATGCTCCACATTTTGCTGATTGGAGGGAAAAAAAGAAGTTCTTCTAATTACCAAATTATTTTCAAGCATCTCTCTAAGAGGACTTTGGCTTTGCATTGAGAGATGGACAAATGTTAGATCCAGTTTTTACACTGCCAAACACCTGACTCCAGTCATGCTGAGGTTACACACAATGTGACATGCCATGCTCAAGAATGATGGGAAAGTTAGGCCTTCATTTCCAGGAGTTCAGCCTCACAATTTGAAAGCACATTCATATATGACAAGGGTCTGGGATTTAAGAAAACTGTGTTAAATGTTTTACAGAGAGCTGCTGAATCACTGCCAGATGAGTAAGGAGACAGATGTGAACAGCCCATTTTATCACTGGAAAGGCTCCAGTCCCTCTCTGCACAGAAATGCCAAAGAAGTGGATAGTTTTGAGGATTTACAGCCTGGGTAAGAAGTGACACTGCAGGTGACCAGAAAGGACAGGGGAAGGGGAATCATCAACCATTCCACCTTCTAGTACAAACTCAGCTCCCCACCTTTACTCTCATGCCACTCTTACCTCTGCTCTGTACCAGTCTGGATCCTAATCAACACAGAAGTTGTGCTAAACCAGCCTTCAGCACAGTAGAGATTCCTACTCCAACACAGTCACAGCACACACATGCTCAGGATTGCATCAATAAATTGTTGGCTAGAATTAAGAAACTACTATCCTGAAATACTGCTTTAAGGGGCAGTTACAACACGTTGCAAGTTTATAGGCTCAAGGGATGCACAGAAACCTCTACTTTTCTTGAGCCATGGAGCTGCAGGGCTACTGGACACCGTGCAGGAAGCTTCTGCTCCATTCCTAACTGGGACCAGGATATAGTCAGTGTTCCAAGCACAACATGCAGCAGTGCTGTGCAGCAGGACAACAGTGTACTTTTCAATGTGACACAAAGTGAAATGCATGTTGACAGAGACAAAACCATAGTACAGATGCCTCCCTCTGTACCTCCAGTGTCTGTAATAAAAAGCAGCAAACTAGGTAACTATTTACCATTCTCCAATACTCAAAGAGAGTGTGATGGCATCAGAATACCCCAGATCTCAGATTCCAAATGCAGAGGCAGTGACAGCTCCATTGCCCATTTCGTTAGGGAGCCTGCCTCTGAAGGCGAAATGCTTCAAGCAATCCATTGACTGTACATGGAGCCTCATAACCTCACAGACAGGGTCTTCTCAGAAAGAGCAATTCAGTACTTTAGGTTACATTTCACCTGCTCTGTGGAGCAGTTTTATCTGGAAACACAAAATAGAAAGTTTGCTTTGTTCGGTTTATGTCTAAGCCATAACTGAAACTTTCTTTCCATTTTCTCAATCACCAGCACTGGCAGGAGCTCAGCTGGCATCAGACCACAGCTCCACGAGCATTGCAAATGCAGTTTTGTGCAGATCCCTTTGAGAAAAAGATTATTTGTGCCGAATTGTTTTCCAGAGAAAACACACAGCAAGACACTGGACGTTTTATCTTCCTGCTTCTTGCAGACATTTGTTTCTCCTTTCCCTCTGATCTTGCTCAAACCCTCTTTTATTCTGAACCATTGTACCTAACTGCCTGAAGATACACGTGGATGAAGCAAACTCCATGCCAAGCTCATTTGTGAGCACAAAATCAGGGGTTTGACATGAACTGTGATTGTATCACCTTGTAGCAACATGTTAACAATAACATTTACATTGCTATGTTCATAATCCATGGTTAAACATTATAGTATTACTTGCTATGTTCTAGATCCACCCTTGACCTGGCGGCTGACCCAGCGTCCTGGACACCAGGTGCATCACACACACGTGGTTTGGGGACTCCTGCACCAAGACCCTTTTCCTGCAGCACACTGCACCTTCCCAGGCAAATCCTCTCACCCCCAAGTCCACCTTCCTCGTCTTTCTAAAGCAAAGAACATTTCCCTCTTGGCAACAGCTCTGGTGTGAGTTTACCAGGAAGGGCACATGCATTTAACTGTGACTGCTCTGGGGTACAATTTTCCTTTTTCCATAAAGGAAGTTCCAACAAGCCCCATTCCTCCAAACTCCTGTGCAGTTACTGTATATACAGCTGCTAAAAACATACCTGCTCCTTTTGTTCCCATTGTGGGTGCCTGATAGAGCTCAGTTTCACAAAGGGGTGTAGGAGAAAGGTGGCAATAAAGTAGCCACCTCTTTTGAGAACTTAAGAGTTGGGTGGCATCAATCTGGGCCAAACTAAGCTGTTTGGAGAGCAAACAGAAAGTTCTCCAAAATCACAGTGCCTGCCTGGGCTCAGCACTGACCCACTGATAGAGGGGGGGCAAGTAAATGTGGTTTATGATTGTACTGAAAGAACACACAACTGGGAGGGGTCAGAGTATCCTATGGACACGGCAAGACACAGGCCTTACAGAGCGACAGGGAGAACAGCCACGCTTCCTCACTGCAATCCAAGTAACAAATCATGCAAGCAGACTTCAATGATCTGTTAAATATTTGAAGAGCAGCCCAAGATTTGGACTTCTACAGTGCCAAGGGCACTCCAAACCGCGTGACTGAGCCACCGCCTCCTGCTGCTGGAAGCTTTAAGGTGCATTACTGACCTGACTCCTTATCCACTGCCCAGAGACTCCTTACACGCTGCAGCACGCAGTGCACGGGTAACAGAGTGAAACTTGCAGTGTGTTAGAAAGCAAAGCAAAGCAAATCTCCTTTACTGTGTAGAGGAAGTCCCGACAGAAGCACAGGAAGACAAACATGCACCCTAGGCAGCTAAACCAGACTGGACACTTCTGCTGAGTCAGACTCACTGTTTGTATCCCTGCAATAAGGGCTTTTTTTTCACTAAGGTCGACAAACTTACCCTGGCTTGTGAACCCCCTCTTGCATGTTACACAATCATACATGCAAAAAAGCTTCCAGGTATTTTAGCCCTTCCCTCTCTTTCCTATTCATGTATTCAGCAATGAAAGTCCACAAAAAATGACACGGTCTATCACAAAAATACCAGCAAAACATTAAATTCTGGCTCCTGGCTCCCTGGCACCTTTCCCAAGCGTCGTTCCTGTTCACAGTTAAACCAGAGCAGCAAGTCCAAATCTTGTTTCAGCCTCTAAATACAGAGGTACTAAAAGAGACATTTAATGAGAGCATAAAAGGCATTTACTGAGAGCACTAAAGCTACTTATTTAAAACCACAGGGGCTTTCAATAGCTTAAAGGGGTAAAGCTTTTACCAGGCAGAGGGAACGCGGAACCTCAGCCCCGGAGCTCTCCTGACCAGGTCCCTCTGGCCCCTGGTTAGCTGCACAGCGCAGAGCTGCAGCCACAGCACCAGATCCCAGCTGGATCCTTACCCATGTCGGAGGGGCCGCTCAGGGCTGTTGGGTGAAGCAGAGCTGCCTGGGCTGGAGTTGTGCGCAGTGAAGCTGCTGGGAAAGGGGCATATGTGCAAGAGGGAAGGGGCGGGCAGGACTGGGGAGAGCTACTGCCAAGGGGAGGATCCAGAGCAGCCGGAGCAGGCACGGAAACTCTTCTACTTCCCGGGAAAGCTTGGAGGAACCTGGCACAGCTCCACCGGAGCAGCCTTTCGCACTGCTCCTCTCACATTCCAGCACTTCACGTGGGTGTTTTGTACCCAAGGAGAGCAAAGGAGGAAACACTTTGCGGTGAAAACCTCTTGCTTTGGGCAGGGTTTCAAGTTCTGGAGTCAAGGCATGCCCGGCCTAAGCACTGCTCTCAGTTGGGTCGGGTCTGGTAGGCAGCGTGTTCTTAGCATTTCATAGCCCTTAAAGAAGGCTCAACACTTGTCTGCTCAACACTTCACAAAACTACCTCTTAAAGAAGATCCTTTCATGGCTGGCAGCGGCCCCAAGTATTGGAAAATCTGGATTTCACTCTATTCCATTTGGAATTCTAAGCTATCTCCAGTGAGAATTAGTGTATTATTTCCCATTTATTTTTTAAAGGGCAGTGCTTTTTCCCCAGGCAATATCACCTTGGTCATTCCCAAGAGCAGACACCACATTTTACAACCCTCTCCCACTTCTCTGCTTCTACATGAGCCACCATGTACAGCAGAAACACTAAATGGTGCTGAAACCCTCCAACTACTGAGGCTGGTCCCTCCATTATGCCAAAAGGGTGTCAGGGAGCTCTGACAACCAACCTACAACTGACCATTCATTCACATTTATTTAGTGAACTGAGCCTCTTCTTCCTGATCCCAAAGTGGACAAACGCAGTCTGTTAACTCTTTACCTTCAGGCTATTGGCTCAGTGTTTTGTGTGAACAAATTACTGCCCCAAAATGCTTTTCCTCTCCATTCTCTGTCCTGTTCTCCACAGCTGCATTTGGGGATTTCAACTGACTGATGGTCATTCAAGTTCCACCTCTCTCATCCCATCTAAGGACGAGCTGCTTCACACAAAGGCATTGTTTTAAACCAGGGATTTCTGTTCTTTTTGTCCCCAAGCCTTAGTGTTCATTGGAGTGTTCGTTCTGGTTGAGTCCCATGCCTATCTCTCACTCTTTCTGTCTTTTCCTCCTCAGGTACAGCCTTGTGTGTCCAACAGTTCCTTCCCTTCTTTGCACTTCAAAACACTACTTTACTACGCATAACCTTGATGCAGTGGGGTTTTTTAAGCTGCTATTAAAAAATGTGAGTAATGTATTTCATAAATACACTACGTGAGACCCAGGAGACCCCATGAGATGCCAACTGAAGATCCACGCCAAGGAATCAGAGCTGTGCTCTTGAAGAACTCCACTGACGTCAACGAGACTCCAAGGCTGCACAGGGTAACACAAACATCACTTCTACTACAAGAGCTATGCCCTGCATTCTAGGCAGAGAGAGTGGGAATTCCATCATCCTCAGCAATGGCCTACTTCTGCTTCCAGCAAAGGCACCAGGAGTTTCAGCTCTTGAGGTCAGCAAGACCCATAAACCTTCTGTGCAAGACACTGCCTGAGAGGAGGGGAAGCACATCCCACCACCAGCACAGACACATGGAAGCTCCTCAGGCAATAATTTACTTCAGTTTAAACGACCTGAGTCAGCAGGGAACGTATGGGTGCTGAGGATGGAACCCACGTGGTGTTAAATCAGCAGTGCTCTTGGCTCACTTCTCATGCCGCTGGGGAGGCAGTGGGAGGCACTGCTCACCTCAGGATGTGTCTGTCACAAACACGGAGGAGTGAAGGGCCAAGACGGCTTTGTGCACCTCCACAGCCAGTTCCCTTTCAGCTCTCACGCCTGGGCTCCCCGTGCTGCAGCTCAGGCTCCTGGCAAGCACAGGCCTGATCTGGGTACCCTGCATTTAGAAACTACCCCATTAAAGTGGCATCAGGGAGCTCCACAAACACACTTTATCAAAGCACAATACTTTTATCAACACATCAGCAAGCCTTGAGCCATGGCACAGCGTTCTTTCCATGGCTCCCAACTCCACCTCATGCTTGAGCTCAGTCCTGGGTTGGTTCCAAGCAGTCTGACTAAGACAGCTTATCTACCCCGTTGTTCACATACCAAAGATTCCCAGCGCCTCACTCCTCTGCTCTGTGGATGTAACCCAACGCGAGGCAGTGCCAGCCCACCTTCATCAGAGCACAGACAGACACATACCATCCATCCTCACATCTGGCCCAGGGGGAATTGCTTAACAATTTGTTAGAACCTGGGAATAACCTGGTGAGAGCCAGCCTGCAGTTACCAAGAGCACATCATGCCAGCTTGTTTCTATTGTAAGTCTTTGATCCAAAGGGGAGAAGGAGAATGTATATCTTAGTCATAGTGAGAACTTTGATGTTGTGCCTCACACCTTCCTCTTAACTAAACATATAGCTTAGCCAAAACAACTGCAAGTTTGGTGTAAAGATACATCCAAAACTACAAACACTACCCAACAGAGCTGATTCACTGGAAGGATTTGTAACTCTGTAGAGGTCTACGATGCGTCCACAGTAACAAGTAATTTCACTACTGGGTCACATGTGTAATGCAGAATAGGCATATTACATCTACAAACAGCAGCAAAGTGGAGTATCAAGTATTGTGGACTATGGAATTAAAAAAACACAGAGAAATTTGGAAGTGGAGGGTTGTTTTTTTCTTCCCTGAAATAATGCCATTCCAATTAAAATTAGCCTGGAAGCTGGGAATGGCTAATGCATTTCAAACCAACCTTTCAGAATTCCTTTCTCAGTTTATTTAGCTGGATACTTGTTCCCAACTTCCACAGCTTCAGACACTGCAAAGCATCAGCATGGATTTACACCCGCACGGAAGCAGGTCTCCATGCATTAACTGATGGTCAGGTTGCCAAAGTGATCAGCTGTAACCCATGTGCCAATATCCTTCCTCCAGCCTCACTGGTATTTGCCAACCACATCATTGTTCTTTAAGGATATAGAAACCACTGCATCTACATGACAATCCCACTGGCAGCAGAGTCAATGTCAACACGTGGAAGAATAAATGATACACCTGACAACTTCCAAATTTTATCAAACTCCACAAGAGAGGTTTCTGTTAAACCCCACCAGCTGAAAGGAGCAGTTTTCCTTTTGCAGGGGCAATATGCTAAACCTCCAAGTTTATGGAGAGCTCATGGCTTGAAGCTGAAACAAGTACAAAACCCCACACATTTACTATGGTTAAGTATGCGTCAGAAATGTTGTCAACTTGGAGAGCCCAATATCTGCTTCGAGGTTGATAATAATGAAATGACAACAACCAGATGTTTAGAGAAACTGTAAAGGGAAACCTCAGCTGGGACTTGACAAGACAAACAAACCAATGATTCAAAAGACAGCTATTTTTATAGCCGCAACAGCTTCCTGCAGAGAAACAGCTTGATCCTGGGCCAGCTCCCAGAGTCCTGGAGGCCTCTAAGTCTAATTTTATGGAGACCTCCCTTGAGCAGGTTACCTCTGCAGTGGCAGGTTATTTGCAGGTAATACTGTCATTCTTTCTTATCACCTGCAAGTGAAAACTGGCTATGGCTCAACAGCTTTTTAAGGAAAGGAACCCACTCTTCAGCTGTATCTCCACTGCTCTGTTAGGCTCTCTGAAAAATACTGGTTAGAGACCCCTATTAGCCAGGCCATAACGTGCTTTAGTATCCCCTCAAGCTTGGATGCCCTTCACAAAGACATGAGCAGGGTTTGATCTGCCTCAGATCAAAAAAGAGAGAGAACTCACCAATGGTGATGTGATTTAAACCAGCTGCACTCTCCTGTCATTAACTGCATCTGAACTAGGTATCTGTAGAGCACTGGAGAAAGAGAAAAGCACCTGGTGAAGTTTTATGGCTTCTTTTCAAGACAAAAAAACAAACTTTGCTTTTTACCTTAAGTCTCAGAAACGCTGCATTTGCCCTGTTGCATTTGCAGGGAGGGAAGAAATCAAGTTTGGGATTAGCAGGTGGTAATTTTGTTAGGAATATAAAACTTCATGGGTAAACCCTTGCTGCTGTCCACATCTGAATTCTTCTTCCAAACCCGAGTTGTCCCAGACAATGCTGCTGTGGCTGCTCTTTGCCCCTTCCCTTAAGGAAAAAAATCACTTTCTATAGCTCCTGCTTCCAGATTATATTTTTTTGGTGGTGGTGGCTTTGAAAAAGCAAGTGAAAATTCCTATCATTATATTAAGTAATTAAACAATCCTCTATCTAAGGCAGAGGCTGCAGAGTGCAATCAGGAATACAAAGCCTAACGAGGGACAATGGTGTTTGTTATTCTTATCAGTGGCATAACCACAGAAGAGAATGCAGCCCTTCGTATTGCACATGTACATGATTTACAGGTGACAGAGTGTTAAGTGAAAGCACTTCCCTCCACCATGAGGTGAAGCAGCCTGGAGCAATGTGTAAACCAGGAAGAGTGCCTGGTACCTCCTGAAGACCATCAGGAGAAAATTAATGGGCTTGTTTAATGAAGCACAGAATAATAAATTACATTCCAGCAACACGTGGAGATCACAGCAAGGGGCTCCATTTGGGAAGCACTGCTTGGGAAGCACACTGCTCACCAAATTCATGAGTGTCTTCAAAATAAAGCAACATCTCAACGTATGCTGAAGACATAAATGTTAACAGGGCTCTGAAATGCATCCCTATTTTTTGTTACCTATGTTTACTACTGATACAAAGCATGTTGTCTGTCCTAACCACACAAGCTGCAGCACTCAGGCTGCACTGTGCAGTTACAGCTCTATGTTTCAGCATTCCTGAATTACCCGCAATAATAAGCTCATCATTAAAGATATAATCACAGTAATAAGTTCATTATCAAAGATACTGCCCATTTGACTTTATGCTAGTGGAGAATGTTGATGATACGTTGGCTTGACAGTGCAGGAACTCCGATGGCACTGAGCCAGTGATGTACTTAAGCAAATGCATAACGTGAAGCATTTATAGAGCAACGCTGATTGTATTTGGATCACTTTAAATAAGACACTGGCTTCAGCACCCACTGAAGCAAAGCCCTCACACCTCGCACTCGCCGCCGTCCCGACTTCCAGGAACCTCCACAGCTTTATGGGAATTTAATCCTCAGCCTCCTCCTTGAGGCCATCCCCGAGGGATGCAACTTGTGCCAGCTTCTGAGAGGAGTCTGACAGAAGGGACATAAACCACAGAGATAAAGAATAGCTCCATCGAGTGTCTCTGCCACCAGTAAATGTACCTTCGGATTGTTCGGAGCCCCTGAGACACGCGGGAACGCTGCTGGCTTCAAACATAGATGGTGGGTTTCAGTCCCACAACCACACCAGCAGCGCGACCGGGCACAAAACATTAAAGACAACCAGGCAAAGGCGGCACACGCTTGGCTCCTGACAGCACCGTGTCAGGCACAGGAACAGCCCTGCAAGCAAGCCATCGGCTCCTCATTACACCAGCAGCGCCACTATCTCTACCTACACTCACAGACGGCAGCCGAGACCGCGCAGCACCATCAGCCCACGGCCCTGGCGAGCCCAAGGCACAGGGAACGCTACCGGCGGGGGCGACTGCAAAAGGCACAGAGAAGCCGAGGAGAACGCCTGAGGCGGGACTCGCAGGGGCTGGAGAGCAGCGCTAGGGCCAACCGCAGCCCCCCGCCTGCCCACGGCGCGCAGGACCCAGGCCTCCCCCGCGGCCCGGCTGCGGGACAGCCCTGACAGGAGGTCGGCGAGGTAGGCGGCGGTAGGGGCCGCCCAGCAGCCGCAGAGCCCCGGGCGGCACCGGGACCCCCCCCTCTCCCCGGCCCGGCCGTGGCCCCAGCCCCGGAGCAACCGCGCTCCGGCTCCCGACGAACTTCATCAGGGCCAAGGCCGCGGCCTCCCGCTGACGTCACCGCGCCGAGGGCCAATCCCCGCGCCGCCCCGCGGCCCAGAAGGAAATGACGTCACCGTATCCCTCCGCCGGCCAGGTCCCCTTTTTGTGTGTGTGTGTGTGTGGCTGCGGCGCGGCACGCGTGTATCCTCCCGCCGGGCGCGCTTTTTTCTTCTCCCCTCGCTGGGGCGCGGGGGGAGGCTGGGAGGGAGCCGGGCGCAGCTGCGCGGAGGGAAGCGGGAGCACGGAGCGGTCCCGTCACGCTCCTCCCGCCGCGGGGGCCGCGCTCGGGGCCCCCGGGCTGATGCCGCCCGCCCCCCCCCGGCGCCGGCCTCGTCTCCCGCAGAGCGGCGGAGAGCGGCGGGGGCGCGCGCGCGGGGCCCGCTGAGAGCGAGCGGCGGCGGCGGGAAGGTGAGGGGCCGCGAGCCGTTATTTGGGGGGGGGGGGGGGGGGGGGGCGGTTTGGTGACCGTTGGAACCGGTTCGAACCGCCCGGGTCTGGGGGAGAAGGGGGGGGGGATGAAGGGGAAAGGGGGGGGTGGGCTATGGCCGGGCCGGAGCGCGCCGTACACAAAGCGGCGGCGGGAGGCGGAGGGAGGGCTCGGGGGTGCCGAGGCGGGGGACGGGGAGGAGCCGCGGCGGGTCCCGCTGGGCGGCGGAGCGCACCCGGCCGCCGCTCTCACCCGCCCGCCCGGCCCCTGAGGGGAGGCGGAGGGATCCGCGCACACCCCCTCCGCTGCGGGGGGGGGCGGTGAAGCGGTACCGGGAGCAGCTCCGTCCGCTCCCCCCTCCCCCGAACCCCCGGCGGCGAGCGGGGCCTTCCCCGGGGGGAAGAAGGGGGGGGGGCGGCCGCATCCCCCCGCCGTGCCTCCCCCTCCCCTGTCCCTCGGCTGGTGCTGGGTGGGCGGCCATGTTGGGCACGGGGATTATTTTTCTCTCTCTTTCTTAGCCGCCACAATGCACCCAGGGTGGGTTTTGCTTTCCCCTCGCACGAGAAATGCCCTTCTCGCCCCTTACCGGAGGGACGTTTAAGGGCGGGGGGAGCCTCTGCCGAGGGTGGGAGCCCCCCCTTGGCGTCCTCCTTCTCCGCCTTCACAGAGTGGTTCCCCCTCTCCATTACCTTGTTGTGTGAGGCCGAGGCGAGCTGGGCTTGCCAGCCTGCCCTCCTCCTCAGCGGTGGGCTCTGCCTGCCCTGCTGCCCGCTGCCGCCTTCGGTGTCATCCGCTGGTGACAAGCGGAGCACCTCGGAGCCGGGCTCCCTGCCTTCAGCCCCGGTAGGGGTAGGGGGGAAGTGTTCATTTGTTTCCTGGAGCTCGCAGGCCCTCTCCCTGTGCTTCCCTGCATGCCCCGTCCCCTTACACTGACAACGAACCCCCGGATCGCTCCCTTCCTTTGGCCAGCGCCTTTCCCCTGGTAAGCAGTGAGCCCCAGCACACCATTGCTGGGTCAGGAGTTCAGCTGAGTGGGCTCCCCTGCAGAAGGATTGGGATCCCTGGAAGGCTTTGTGCAGAATGCCCCACACCTGCTTCTTTTGGCTGCAGATACTGAAAAAAACAGATGTTTGGTACCATCAAGATGTTTGCTCTCCCCTTACTGTAGTCCTGCTCTTTGGAGTATCCAAGGAACCCAGGCTGCTGCATCAGGGCATCCTCACTCTCTGGTGCTCCGCTTGACTGGGATGTGGCATAAAACATGTGTGGAGATGAAGGAGAGGCATGGATCCTGCTGCCCAGCACCCTCGTGGAGAACATGCAACACATGACAGCACATAGAGCTTTATTTTTATTAGCTTGGCAGCAGTTGCAGCTGTCACCAGGACAGATCAGATGGGGCAGGAGTGAGTGGGGGTAGAGGATAGGGGGATATGTTGCTTCTTTTGGGAAGCACTTTGCAGGGGTATACACATACTCCCTGCTGCGGTTGTGTGTGGGACTGGCTCATGGCTTCAGGTTGCTGCAGTTGTTACTTTTTATCCTTGAATGTGAAGCCAGGCTTGCTGCATGCACATCTTGTTTCCAGTTGTATAATTACTGGCTATCCTATAGGACTGTTCACCCCAGTGCTCTCTGCTGCTGCTTTAAGCTCTGTCTGGGTGCACAGTTCTGCAGATGTTACTTACAGTTGGTCTTGTGTCTGTAGTTCTATATGGTTATGTTTTTATGTGCCTCATCCCCACAGCTGCTTAGATACTGTCAAAGAACTGCCAGCTGTCTTCGTGCGAGCAGACCCACATCCATGTTGACATGAGGAGGGTGCCGAGTGCTCCAGTCTCCTCACAAAAGAGCCAGTGCAGAATGTAGCTACAGACGCATTCTGGGCCTCTAGAAGCTTCAAGGTAGCTCCATGCTCACACAATAAAAGCAGTTTGTTCTCATTGCTCTGCAGTTCAAACTCAAAGGTAGATAACAATCGTTATAATTGAGTGTGTAATAATACATTTTAATTAGCCGGCATCACACACTTCAAAGCCTTTAATAAAACATACAGGACTTTAAATGACAGCATTTGAAGTTTTGAAATTACTTAAGAACCAGGGAAGTCAAATCAACCACATCAGTCAATGACAAGTAAATTTACCTTGGCCCAGAGGTTGTAGCTGGTGAACTCTGGCACTCAACTTGCACAGGGCCTTTCACCTCCTCTGTTCCTTTGGAGGTGTTGCTCGTGATGAATGGCCATGCAGCCAGTGATGAAAACATCATCCCGTGCGGATTTTCATCACTGAGATTGTATCAGTTCTAGGCAGTCATTAAAAGCCACTGAAGAGCTTTATCTTTTCTTAGGGCAGGGATTGCAGCTTGTCTTGACAGCAGAAACCTTTACTGTAGGATTCATTTGCACTTAATGTAACCTCGTCGGGTTTCTGGGTTCTTCAGAAGTTAGGACATGCTCCTCACTGATAAGTGCACAGTACCAAGAGTAACGAGGTAGCCGTTGTGTGGAGGTTGCATGTTCACCAGGGAAAGCCAAGATGGAGAGAAGAATTTAACTTGGACAAGAGAAGTTGATTTATGCATGAATTTCTGTCTTCAAGTGTGCATTGAATCACCTCCTCTGACTTACTTGTAGGTCTCTTACAGACCCTCAGTCTTATATTTTAGATTTCTTCTTTTCTGGACTGTCAGGAGGAGAGGAGGTTGTTTTACAGCAAGTGCTGAACCACATGTAAGAGTCAGTTAATGCATATTTTTGGAAGGGATTGGGGTGTTGATAGTGTTCTAACCATCCTGCAGTTAAATCTACAATGGCAAATCTAGACTGGCATAAAAACTGACAAACCACTGGCAAGAAGGACCAACAAAGTCTCATGTGCTTGGTGCTCAAACTGTAGTAATCTGGGACGTAGTTTGTGCACAGCCCACCCCTGCCTTTTGTTGCTGGGAAGAGCAGGCCCATTCCCATTGCAGTGGAGTGGAGGGATGCAGCCTGCCTGGGGTATGTTTGTGGAGTGAAGGGATGCAGCCTGCCCGGGGTGTGTTTGTTCCTTCACTCTAAGCCCGGTCATCAGCCCACAGTAACCTCTCTGGAGCTGTTGCAGCAGCTCCCATGCAGATGCATTGCTCTTTGTGCTGGGTGCTCCCTTCTGTTGTGCTGCCAGTGTGGCAGCTCTGCATGAGGTGAAGAAAGCTCTGTGTGAGACCTTGCAGGAGTCACCTGTATGCTGGAATTTGGTAGTCACAGACTTTGGGAAGGTGCAAGGCCCATCTGTAAATTCCATAAACTATTTCCTTGGTATTTGTTCAGTCCTTTGTCACTAATAGTCAGCTGTGTCTGTGGGTTCCCCATAGGAGTCAGTTGGGACTTTATCCTTTAAAAAAGAACAGAAGTATTAGCATGGTAATGATTTCTCTAATACTTGATTGATTCTCACTGCATATTCACTTGGGGTTTTACATTGTAAATTCCCATGAAGATGCAGATTCTCTTTTGGGAATGCCAGTGAGGCTTTAGGTTAGGGTTCCTGAAGGCCTGATGGTATCTGTCAGGGTTAGGATAGCCATTACTTAAAGCAGCCTAACAACACTTGTGATGGTGGGAACATAACTGTGTTTGCATCTGGAGTTCTCCTAGCAGGGGAAAGGCCACATGAGCAGCTCAGCTCTAGGCTGGGGAATGCGAGGTGGGAGTTGAGGCTTCTCTTTCCAACCTTCCAGCACTTGATCCAAGCAGGGCTGATGGATTTTCTGCTGTTGCTACAGCAAAGTGTGCAGCTGTATTTGTACCTCTGCAGTTAACATCCTATCAAGGGAGGATGTTGGGAAATTCTGGGAAAACAGCCTCTGGCCCTCCTCTTTGTTTTGTCTTCAAACAAAATCCAGCTGTTTGCTTTACCAAGTCACCTGGCTCATGGAGTACACGTTCATTTCTGACCTGCTCCTGTGCCCTTAAGACTGATTGTGTTGCAGATGATTTCCCCCAGCAGGAGATGATTTCCCCCAGTAGGAGAAATTGGGCCACAAGTGGGGCCGTGACAAGTGCTGGTTTATTTCTACTTGGTTTTAATTAAAAGGCTGAGAAAGTGAAGTTTGTGTCACAGGAGTAGCACATCCACCACATGGATCCTGAAGAGCACTGAACAAGTTATTCATTTGAAGTCCTTTTTAAAGAGGTGTGTGTGTATATATACAACGTGTGTATGTCATAACTTCATTGCTTCGTGTCACTTAATACCAAGCTGTGAAAGAAACCGTGAATATATCACACACATCTTTTAGAGATGACTTCAAGGAGCACAATGAGCTGCTGTGGTCTGCAGCTGGTGTAGAACCTGCTGCCAGAAGTGCCTGAGAGGATGAGGAGCACGTGGGACACAGTGCTCTGTGCTCACATCACTACATCAGGGACATGACCGAGTTCAGAGTCGCACTGTGGGCGCTGAGCCCTTTGCCACCTCGTTGGGTGGAGGAGCTGAGCTTCATCTGGTTTACTGAGAGGCTGTTGAAGGTTGAAAGTGCCAACAAGCTTCCAGTCCACAACACAGGGGTAGGTCCGTTCTACCTGCTCATTGATTTTCTCTTGGGTGAATAGTGACAGGCTGTAGGGATTGTATCTGGCGTCTTTCTAATGACATGAAAGTGGCTCACTGATAGATACGTTGGATCTTAATTTCAACTGAAATTTGGAATCTACAAGGGAGACTTTCTTGTGGTGAGGCATAGGAGACAAGGAGATCTTTTCCTGACAGGGTACAAATAAACCATCCTTATTGCTGGATTCTCCCCTGTGATGGTGATCGCATTGAGCAGAGAATGCAATCAGGTGGCCAGCTTTTCATAGGAGGGTTTAATGGCAGTTGGCTTTTCTCCCCTGTATGGCAACAGTGAGCAGGAACCACATCAGCTGACAAAAACTGAAGGCTCCGTATCTTGCAGTTGTGCCAGTTGTAATATGTAGGGCTGATGTATGCTGGCTCTTCCCCTGGAGCTCTTCTCCCATTGCCAGCTAAAGGGGAGAGAAACCACCTTTCGGCTGAAAGGCTGATTCCTTGGTTTCTTGGTCTCTTGCAGTGTGTCTGGAGCACTTCTGTATTTTTCTTTTGTAATTTTTTTGGCATCCATATTTTCAACCAAGCATCTGCCAACAAAGTGCTGAAGAGCTAAATGTAGAGTATTTATCATTGGGATTAATCACTTTATTGAGCAAAGGCTTCTTACATACAAAAATATTCAAGATCAAAGCTTTGAAAAACAAAGCTGTTACATTATAGAAGAGAGGAGACATTTTCTTAGTTCAGTTCATCTGAACAGATGAAATACTATGTGCATAATGTAAGTTAGTGTCAAAAGAAGCTTGTAACTACAGTCTCTTTAGCATTTTGTCTTTGCATCTTTTGAATAATGATGAGGTGTTGAATAATAAATTTGTGCAGTGTGTGCAGAGGCTTCCTCTGGTTGTGCCCTCCCCGGCCAGCGTGTGCCTGCGTTGGAGTGTAGAGCAGGTTATGGATCCTATTTATAGACTGCCCATCACTACAGCATCAGGGCCCTGCTACTGTCTGCGGGCAGTAACATGATTCCAGACAAATAGTTACTGTTGTGAGTGTCACCAGCAAAGAGCAGCTTTGTCCTGGAAGCTTAACAGGATCTTTTTCTAGATGTTTCTGTGAAGGATGAATATTGAAGGTGAGGAATTTGTAGCTATTGATCCCTGGTAATGGCTCTCCATTCAAGTTCGGAGTGTGGCTTGTGTGAGATCGACCAAGGTCTTGTAATTATTACAAAGTCTATGTTAACAGGCAGAGAAGACAGTATTTCAGGCTTTTTGATTGTTGCTGTGCCCTGCTAAGCAGATCTCTAGCATAAAGCTGTACTTCTGAGCTTCAGTTCTGGAAATGGAGTTTCTTGCTATTTGTCATTTCAGGAATTATTTTTGGATTTCTTCTTTGTCTTTTGTGTTTTGTTTCTGGTGGTTTTTTTTTTTTAATGTCTCAAGTCAGAATCTTCTGTTCTTCAATTTGAGCTCTTTGCTTCTTGATTCCGTCACGGATGTGGAAAGAAGAGCAAAATCCCTTCTAGATGTCTTGATTCCCATTCACTTACAGTGCAGTTGAGCTTCTGGAATAAGGCATACTGCTTAAAGACTGATATTAAGGAGAATCAAAACTCTGCATAAACGTTCTTTGTAAGTGAGGTTCAGAAAGAGCCAAACCCTGAAACAAGGCAGACCTGAGCCTGCCATGAAGTTCCTCCCAGCAGCTTGGCTCAATAGCGTGAGTTGTCAAAGAGTGATTAGAATGTGTGTCTATCAATCAGATCTCAGCCCAGGACTGAAAATCAGCTTCCTGGAGACCTTTGGTGGTACCTCCACCACCTTCTGAGAAGAGATGTCCTCTAGGACACTTGAGACTGTTGCTGATTGCGAATGATCTTGGCTTTAATTCTGGCTTGATGGTCTGAATGTTTAATTGAACGCTTAACTTGAAGCACATACAGATTTACATTGTTGAGGTCTAGATTAGATGCAGTCCCAGGACAAAGCACTTGACTTTCACTGCAGATCTGTGAAAACCTGTGACTGCAGCAGTGCTCAGGAGAGCAAACTAGGTGGGAAGATGTGTAAATAGTGAAGCAGAAGGTAACACTGGGAATTAGGATGTTGGGAGCTCATTTCACGAACAGTGGTGCACTCCCTGCTTAGGAAATTGCCTTTGTTTCTGCTTCCCTATCTCACAAAGATGCGGCCAAAAGGCAAGTTTGAAAGAGAGGTGGCAGGAACAAGAGAGAAACAAAACAGGCTGGAGCTGTGTCTTCTCTGAATGAAAATGGCAATGGTTATACCCAGAAGAGGTGAATGGGGTACTTTGGAGATCAAGAGAACATTTGCTGGAGTTGAAGGACAATGACTATGGATATAAGTGCAGAAAATCCCTTTCCTGTTTATCTTTTTTCCCTTTGAACTAGTTGCTAAGTGCTTGTCATCCTCCCTCTGAGGACAGGAGCCAGGACTGTGGGCTGTGGTGGAGGGGTTGGCTGAGGGCAGCCAAGGGCTCTGCCCATTTGCACCCACATTTGTACTCATTGAGGCTTGGATATTGAATCTCTGTTGTGTACTGCCAGTAATCTGGGAATATTCAAAGCCTTGAACAGGACAAAACCCAGGATTCTTACTTCCTTCAGTCACAGTTATTAATTAACTAATTGATTAATTCATTTCCTTTGGAATACTGGGAAATAAAACATTGTTCCTATTTCTGGTATTAGACTTTTTCTTCTAAGGAATGACTTCTGCTGCCTGACAGACATAGTTTTCCAATGAAAGTTTTTCTTCTTTTCCCTTTGCAGGATGGCGGACACGGACCTTTTTATGGAATGTGAGGAGGAGGAGCTGGAACCATGGCAGAAGATCAGTGATGTGATAGAAGATTCTGTTGTTGAGGATTATAATTCAGTTGAAAAAACTCCTGCGGGTAATTAACTGTTTGAGTCCAGAGTTCCTCCTGTTACCAGTGCTCAAGAGCAGTGGCAGTGATGGGTCACATCCTGTCAAGGAAGCAGTCTCATTTGATAGCTTAATGCAACACATGTCAGGTTCTGTGGTTGTGAGCAGAGCTCTGGAGTGCTGGGCAGAGCTGATGTGGTGCTGCAGGAGGCCAGTCCTGTGCATGAGGAAGCAGGGGTTTATTGCAGGTGCTGGATGCATGGTCTGTCTGAAAAGGGCTTTGCTATGAAGCTTCAGCAAAGTTACTCCTGTTCTTCAGCCAAAGTTGTAGTTTCTTAAAAGCAGAGAACTGATAATTTAAGTAGGTGATGCTGTTTCTACTGTCAAGTGCTTTGGTGCATCTCAGCAGTCAATGGGGACTGACTTTCGATCCTTCAGCAGTTTGGAAATGATGCCTGAGGGAGTCACGTATTTGACTGGAGGACTGCATTTCCTGTGACTTAACTTACATAGTCAAACTAGTGAGATTAAAGCTAGTTTACTATTAACTTATTTAAGCCATGCTTTGGTAGAATTGGTTTCAGTTGGGGTTGTTTTGGTCTCGGGTCGGGGTTGCTTTGCCTGTTTCCTGCAGGAACCGTGCTGGATTTGCCCTTGGGCTGTGCTGTGGTGTTGTGTGTTGGGGATCTCTTTTCTGCTGCAGTGCAAGTCCACCTGTTATGGAGGCTTTGTAGAATTTCTTAAGCAGTGTTTGATCAGAGACTGATGAAAAATTCTCAAGATCTCAGAGGTGTGTTGGTCTGTGTTGGAAGAGAGGAGAGAGGGAAATGACCTTTACAGCTGCAAGAGTGCCTTTCCAAATAGGCACAACTTGGGAGGTGGCAGCTTGGTCAGCTCTGTCAGAGCTCTATGGGTCAGGGTGAGCTTGGTAACATGGCTTATATTTGTGTTGTCCTGATCTGCTGGGATGGAAACAGACTCTGTGTGGTCGGGGTGATGCTGTTGGTTGTGCTCTGTGTTCCCACTCACTGTCATACAGCCATTCTCCTTCATGGAGTGTTAGACTTTTAAATGCTTTGGGGTGCACGCTGTTGGGTGAAAAAGCATGGAAACACGCTTGGTTTTTCATTGCTCTGGAGCACTTCAGTTCTTGTGGTGGAGTAGCTTCTCCTCTGGACTGCAGTGGGTGCAGCAGGGGATAGCTTGGCACTTCAGGACCAGTGCAGAGTGAAGCAGCATGGCCTTTCCTGTGTACTGGATTCACCGAGTCCCTACCAGCTCCTGGGACATGGCTTTGCCTTACAGGGGAATCCTTTTGGGCTTGATGCCAGCCAGGATTTTGAGTGGCAGAGTGCCACAGGGACATCTGGCACCTCTTTGGTCCCTGCAGTCTCTGCTGGCCCAGTGACTGAGGGGCACATCCCAGTTTAAGTTGTGACTGTGTGGAGTGCTCACAAAATGAGCGGTGTCTGGAGCCATCCCAGCTCTCAGCAATCTGGTTTTTATGCTCGTGGCTGTTGTCTTGCATTTTGGTTTATATTCATTAAAAAGACAAGTTTGGGCTGAGGAAGACCCGTTACATCTGCCCAGTGTAAGGTTTTGTTGGGGTTTAGCTTGTTTTTTTTCTCTCTAGGATGTAATTCAGTTATGAGCAAGTCTGGAAACCTCAAATTTATTCATTTCTTAAATAACAGCATCCATGTTGGGAAATACATGACTTTCAGGGCAAACACAGGCTTGAATTTCTCGTGAGGTGCATTGTACACACACCACCAGTTCCTCTCTGAATGGATAGAGCACAGGCACGTACCACACTGCCTAGAAATGACCCAAAAGCCAGGAAACAGGATTTCCAAGCTAAAGATGGAAATATCTTTTAGCTTATCTTATTCCATCTTTCAGCTGGATCCATATTTTTCCCTGCAGATTAGTTTTAAAATGTCTCAAATAGGACATAAAAGGAAAAATTACTGAAAGCTAAATATATTTGAAATGACGCTCGGCCTAATTTTTTCTTTCCTTAATTTCCTTTGATTGCTTTTAGCTGTACCTGTATCCCACTCAAACCAGTTCTTTATGTTCCACAGATGTGCAGAACTGGCTGGTATAACATATATGTCTGTCCTTGTATCCAAAAAAGCACTGTTGTTGTTGGCAAGAGATGAGCTGGGTGCCACATGGCACATCAGCCTGACAGCTTGGCTCCTTGTTAATAATTCCTCCATCAGATAAAAATATAACTTACATTCCTGCCATTCTTTTCACTGTGGGAATCACAAAGTGCTTTTTGTCCTGAAAATATAGGAACTATAGAAGAAAAATACTGTGCTTCTGCTTAACATGCAGCAATCGCATAACTGTGTGTGGTTGAGCCAGGCTGGATGGGAAGTAGGAGAACTCTGTCCAGGTTCAGTTGTTGCTGCCCCAGTGTGACAGGACACTGCCCTGTGTCCCTCTGTCCTCAACTGTACGTTGCATTTAGTACCGTTTTTGCTCTTCCACTTGTTGACACAAACGGTGCTTGTTCACACCAAGCTCAGCATTGTCATCCATGGAGTGGTGGTAGGGCAGAAGCTTCTGTTAGCTCTGCTCTCTGTCCCTCCTGTGTCTTGGAGCAGTGCTGGACCTGCCATCCTGCCTGGAAATGCAT
Organism: Pezoporus wallicus; assembly: GCF_028554395.1. NCBI lineage: Eukaryota > Metazoa > Chordata > Aves > Psittaciformes > Psittacidae > Pezoporus > Pezoporus wallicus. Next base: position 107,501 of record NW_026635718.1, read on the forward strand.
TCAGAGAGCACAGGAACCATAAAGGGTGGAAGGTTTCTTAGATACCTCCAGGCCTGTGTCAGCAGGCCCCAGGAGTCCTTTCTTGGGAATGCCCTGGAGAGCTGACTCCACTTGACACCCAATTCAGCTGCCATTAAAGCCTGAAATGTTGCTCCTTTCACTCGGCTGGCTGCCCAGGGCCATTCATTGGCAAACAAAGTCATCAAGGAATTGCATCCTCCCAGGCAATTTAGTCCGCCCTTCCCAAGGCCTGAGTAGAGCTTTGTTGATGCCCAAGTGTGGAATTCAAAGTCTTGGTGTTGATGTGCTGATGTCCTAACAATTTACCCCTGACTCTGATGTGGATTGTGTCAGTGGTGGGAACCTTGCTGGTGGTGAGCTGCTTAGCGATGGTGTACTGTGCTCTCTGTCTTTGAGGTCCCCATTGTGGTGCCTTGGTTGTTCACATGCAAAGTAACTTACTGATAGGCCCAGCACTGGCATTCTTCTCTAGGAAGGTAATGCTGCTGTGAAGTGCACATCTCTGTGGGGGGTTCTAGAGGCTTTATCAGTCCAGCCTCTCCTATGAACAGCCAGGGTAAATCCAACAAGGAATGGCTTCTCCTTTACAGGAGAGCATCTCTGCTGTGCTTGCTTGAGGGAGAGGATAAAGAAACTCTTCTTCTACATATGTATGTTTTGCCTTCCTGGTAGCACACTGGAAGTCAAGGAGGAGTTCAAGGAGTGTAGGAAGAGGCATAGGACTCACCAGGATCACTGTGTCCAGGACCACATGGGCTATTCAGGAGGCTCACTTCATCAGCTGGCATTTAGGTCTAAATCACCCTCCTCCAAGAAGCCAGTTAAACCATTTCCAGTGGGCTACCTGGACAATCATCCATGGAGAGGCAGGCGGAGAAGAGAGAAGAATGTAACTTGTTCTTTCCCAGCAACTGATTTCTGCCATGGTCTCCTCCTTCTCCCATGATGAAATAGTGAATCTCTGCACGTCTGTCTTGGCTGGTCAGTGCACAGTGCTGCAGGATCTGTGGATCAGATACAGACTTCCTTGGGAACAATCTGAAGCAGTACTGCATGCTCCTGGACATGCTGCTGCAGGGTGCTTGTCATTTTCACTTGTGAGAATCTACCAAAGCCTGGGAAAAGAGAAAAACTGGGCATACAACTGTGTCCGTCCTGGCCACACTGAAAAGAACCTGCAGTTCTGGTAAGGAATCAGAGTATTTATATGTGTTTCTGGTACTGTCTTTTCCTAGTAATGACAACGTTTCAGGAGACCTTCTGTGTCCCTGCTGGAGAAGAGAGTCAAAATCATTGGACTGATTTGACCAGATGATCTTTGTCAGCTGGTCTCTGCTTTAAAGTGGAGCCTAAGTCATCTTTTGTGTTTCCAACTAGTCCAAGGCTGCCCAGATTCTCTGTGAATTCCAGAGGAGCACCAGCAGGAGCTGGAAACCACAAATCATCAGAGCTTCAGGATTTCCCGTGGAAGTTCCATGGGCAAGACATTTACAGACACAGACTTCCAGCTTGGCAAAGCTTTGGGGCTGACCGTGTGCTCCTTGTTAGGCAAGTAAGATCCTTGAGACACTGAGGAGGTGAAAACCATCTGCAGATGCTTTGGATTTGGGCCTTCACCTGGTGCTAGGTGGGATGGGAATGTTTCCAACGTGATAGAACTATCCAGAGAGTTCGATTTTTCTTCTTCCTGAGCTGCTTTGATAATCAATCATCTTTTACTGTTTTTTATACCGTGAAGAGATTACCCTTTGAATTCTTTGGAAGATTGCAAATACCGTCTGTTTGCCTTTAATTTTCATTGACTCTTTCCATGTTTTTACTGACCCTCTTCAGACACCAGGCTCAATAAAGCAGCAAAGGCTGCTAACATATCCTCTTTCCACTTGGGACTGGAGGCAGCATGTACCCAGTTCAGACAGCAGTGGCTTTGTGCTCACTGGTTTGAGCCTAAAGAAGATGTTAGTCCCAAGACTGCCAGCTTTCTGACACCTCAGCATTCCCATTCTCTGCTCTGTTTCCCCTCTCCTCCCCATGCTCTGTTAGTGGGAGATGGGGTCTGTTTTCCAGCTGCCTGAGGTGCTTGAAAAGGTGAGACAAGAAGCAGTGTGGGCCCAGCAGCTGCGTGGCTTGGATCTGAACCTGCTGGTGTCTTCCATCACCCATCACACCATCACGGTTTCTGCCTGGGATCATCTCCATGCAAACACTTGGATCGTACACCCTGAGGACTGCCAGCCAACAGCATTGACGCTGCCAGAGCAAAGCATCTCCCATCCAAAGGAGCTGCCTTGGCTGTGGGTCAGAACATGGTGTGTAGCTGCTGGAGATCCACAGTTCCACGGGAAACATTTGCTGTTGGGGTACAGCAAACCCTTGCCTCTACCATCAGCAGTTTCAGGGATGTTGGAACATTTTGTAGCCCTGAAACAACCTGGATGTTGTGTCAGCCTCGTGTCACGTTGTGCTGCAAATCTACAGTGGGAAGATTGTGGTGGGGCTGCCTGGATCCCACCTCTCTCTGCCAGTTGGAAGCCCTTTGTCCTCAGGGCATGGACTGTAGTAATAGCAGGGTGGACATGGTAGTGCATGGACACAAATACATGAATGAGCTAAACTGGGTGGAGAAGAATGGTAGAGAGGAAGGAGTTGAAGCCTTCTTCAATTCTGCTCATTTTCTGAAGTTGAGTTTGAAATATTTGTGGCCTTGTTTGTCTGTTTTCCCCTCTCCCACATAATGCATTGGATTTTCTAGTAGTAAATCATGAGGAGTGTCCTAGACGTGGCCTCCTGCATTGGCTCTGTCTGAGCTGGAGATCCTTTTCCCCGCAGCAGCTCTCCCAGTGCTGTGCTCAGTGTCACAGCATTGATAACACGCCGTGTTTTGGCTGGTGCTGAGCAGTGCTCACAGCGTCAAGGCCATGTCTGCAAGTTCCCTGAAGCCCTCAGCAGGCTCCGGTGTCCCCCACGCTCTGTGATTGTTGATGCTGCTCAGAAACTTTCAGTGTTGCTCTGCTTTCGGTGCACATCCTGTACCAGGGGTTGTAGTGGTTCAGTGTAAGTTTTCACAGTGTCTGCCAGCCGGTGAATCCTCACTTCATGGTTAATGAGACTAGAAAACATGCTTCCTTCAGCTGCTGTGCCTGTGTTCAAAGGGCATGTAGGAGCCAGAGTAATCAGGGTCTGAGGTTGCTCAAGGCTAAGGGGCAGCTTGGAAAATCCCAGCCTAAGAATGAATATATTAAAACAATATAGGGAAGGGTTGGCTGTTTTCACAAGTTTACTCTTAAAGCATGCTCTGGGTAACTCGTTCAAATTCAGAAACCTAAAACTGCCAACTGGATGGCAGGGTTTTTATCTGACAGATGTGGCTTTTGCTCTGTTTGTGTCTCTCTTCCAGCTGGCAATCCTCTTGTTCAGCAAAGTGGACAGCCACTAATCCTTACCCAGAACCCCGCCTCAGGTCTGGGCACGATGGTAACTCAGCCAGTGTTACGACCTGTGCAGATCATGCAGAATGCCAATCATGTCACCAATTCTCCAGTGACCAGCCAGCCCATCTTCATAACAACGCAGGTGAGCCCCCTTCCAAGGTGGGATGGCTGACAGAGAAGATCTAGTGCACTCAGGCCTGGAAGACTGTTCTCCGTTAAGAAATAATCAGATGCCTGTTTCAGTTCTTTAGTAGATGTTACACTAAAGCTGAAATCTGGTGGGGTTTTGCTTTTTAAATGTGTGTAGATTTAGAAGTAGCTGGGTTTGGAAGTAGCTTGTGTTCCCAGTCATTCTGCAGCTCAATCTCATTTGAGGAAATTGGCCACGTTCCACAGCTCAGCAGGTCCTGTGGAGCCAGCACAGGGCTGATGGGACTTCACGCTGGCGCTCACTTGTCACCATACCAGTAGGGTCTGGCTCCCTGCTGCAGGTGGGTCTGGCCACTGTGTGAATTTGACCTTGCTGAACACTTGGCTGCTTCATTTTGTTTGCCTGGAAATGGGCAGGTTAATTGTTTGAACATCCACTGCCTGCTTTGAGCATTTGCTAAGACCTGTGAGAAGATTTCTGTAGGTGTTTAGGGGAGAAGAGACTGAGAGTGGAGGCTGTGTATCAGGATGTTGTAGATACAAGGAAGGAGGCCCTACTGTTAGGAAGGTGCTGGCTGAGAACAGGATGGCCTCATAGTTCAGTGGTCTCCAGATGATAGTACTGGGGTGTGGGGGGGGTTTATTTGGTTATTTGAGTTTTGGGGTAGAAAGCTTATATTGGCAGTGCTGCTCAGCCTCTCAATGTGGTCATGGTACCGTTTGACTGCAGGGATTTCCCGTGAGGAATGTGCGGCCTGTACAGAACACAATGAACCAAGTTGGAATTGTTCTGAATGTACAGCAAGGTCAAACAGTTAGACCCATCACCCTCGTCCCAGGTAAGGACTGAAACAGGCCCAAGCCACTGGCATGTTCCCTGTTAGAGTACCAAGGGCTTAACCCCCCCCCCCCCCGCCCCCCGGAATTCTGAGAGCTCAGCAGTGTTGAAAAATAGGTTGCACACAGCTATTACTGTGCAATTGGATTACTCCATCTACCTTGTTTGTCCCTTTGTTTTTGAAGCTCCAGGCACCCAGTTTGTTAAACCAGCAGTTGGTGTCCCTCAGGTGTTCTCTCAAATGGCCCAGGTGAGACCAGGTACGACCATGCCGGTCCGACCCACCACCAACACTTTCACTACGGTCATTCCGGCCACGCTTACCATCAGGAGCACTGTCCCACAGTCCCAGCCACAACAGCAAAGTAAGTCCACTCCCAGCACCTCCACAACTCCTACTGCAACGCAGCCAACACCACTTGGACAGTTAACTGTGCAGCAGCCAGGGCAGTCCAGTCAAGCTACTAACCCCAAATTAGGTAAGACCTGCCATGGAGAAGCAAGTGTGACACTGTCTATAATTTGATCTTCAGACATACAGCATAACAGCTAAAAGACAGAAGTTGAGCCAAAAAGCCTGGGTTCTGTTTTTGCCTCTGTCACTGACTCACACTTCATCTCTCTCACCAACCTGGAGAATGAGGATAATCCTCCCATCGTGTCTGGTTTGGCTTAAGAGCTAGTTAAACTTTAGTTTGTAGACTGTTCTGAGACCATCAATTAGAAGTCCACCAAAGTGAAAAACAGGTTGTTCATCACTTGTATATATGGACAGGATAATTGATGGCTCAGTAATCTTTGGGGCAGACTGAAGGTAGAAGAGCAAGAGACAAGGCTACTGCTAGATGGGGGTGGGATTCACAGTGGGCCAGATCTTACTGATGCCTTATCAGTGTTCTTGCGTTATCCCTTCCCTCTCAGTGAGTATTGCAAGCTTCGTGACTGTAAAGAGACCTGGAGTGACTGGTGAGAACAGCAATGAGGTTGCTAAGCTAGTGAATACCCTGAACACCATTCCTTCGTTAGGGCAGAGCCCTGGCCCACTGGTGGTTTCCAACAGCAGCCCTGTGCATGGCTCCCAGAGATCCAGTGTTTCTGAGTCGTCGTCGTCGTCCTCATCATTAAAAGGTACGATCTGCGGCAGCTCTTGTCACAGACTGAGAACGCAGAAGCTTACTTTCTGGATGAACCAAACTCTAATGTGTAACTACTGAGGTTTCATAACGGGGAGAAACCTCTACAAAGCTTTGCTCTTAATTTCTTGGTCTTTACCTGTATGTTTTTACCCAGTGATTATTGTCTGTGGATATTTGCTTGCATACATTAGTTTGCACTGGGGATTCTTGGGGTGTGTGCTGCCAACTTGAGAGTGTACACACACCTGAAATACTCTACAAAAAGAGGCAAAAGGATAAAATCTTTGCTTTTCTCCTCCCAAAAAAGCACCTTCTGAGGTGTTTGGGACCCCAGAGGTCGATTGAAGGTATTTCATGTCACCTGTGTTCCGAGTTTCTTACTACAGCTGGAAGTGAAGGTGAGGCATTGTAGTCTGATGGAAAACCAAAGCAAACAAATGATCAAAGACAAAGAGGAGATGAGTCGAGCTGATCATTTTCCTTTGGGTTGGGTTTTTTTTTCATTTCTTTTGTTCTTTTAAGTCTAATTTGGAGACACTCCTTATTCTAGCTATTGGGGGCATATTTTGCCATACAGATGGTCAGAAGCTTGCATACTTTTGCCTTTTTCATGCCTCTTTCAGTCTAGTTAGTAGCTAAAAGTACAGCTCTTGAAACAAAATTATTTCAGTATGCTAAAGATTGCCTACATTTAAGACACAGTGTAAAGGTTCTGTTGTTTTGTGTTTTTCCTGTTACAGTCAGTTCATCTCCTATTCCCACATTTGATTTGCAAGATGGTGGCAGGAAGGTCTGCCCAAGATGTGATGCTCAGTTTCGAGTCACTGAAGCTTTAAGAGGACATATGTGTGTAAGTACTCATTCAAAGAGGAGCTGTTAATGGGTAATAGCTTCTGACTGCGGAGTGCAAAGAATAGTTCTTGCACTAGATCAGGACCTGCTGGGAAAAGGAAGACTATGACTGGCAGAAAGTGAGAGGCAGAGGAGAGGCCTTTCACAGCATCCCTTACAGGCAGTGAGGGACCTCAGGTTTAGGTCCTCATGGTGCCAGGAGATGCATTTGTAATCTCACCGTTGTCTGTTTAACAGCACATACAGTTCTTCTAGATCCAGTTTCATGTGTGTGGGGTTTTGTGGTTGGTTGCATTGTTTTTTTTCCTTTTAGTACTGCTGCCCTGAAATGGTTGAATTCCTCAAGAAAAGGAAATCTCTAGAATCTGAACCAAATATTCAATCTGCAAAGCCTCCATCGCCAGAAAAAACTACAGCTGTTGCTTCTCCACCCTCTTCTACCCCTATCCCTGCGCTGTCCCCACCTGCTAAAGCTCCAGAACCAAGTGAAAATGTAGTTGACTCGTCCCAAAGTAAGCTCATTATGTTAGTAGATGATTTCTACTATGGCAGAGATGGTGGCAAAGTGAACCAGCTACTGAACTTCCCCAAGGTTCCGACCTCCTTCAGGTGTCCACACTGCACCAAGAGGCTAAAGAACAACATAAGGTAAGAGAATGTGCTGTACCACACTGTTCTCAATACCTCTGACCTGCAGAAGTGAAAACAAGTCATAAGCAGCAGCCTGTCAGGCCCTTCAGCTTTCCCATGGTACAGCTTAAGACCAGAACTGAAGCACAAAAGGGAGAGATGTGCCTGTCATCACACAGTTCTGCCAGGGCAAAAGCTGTAAGAAAATTGTGTGGTCAAGTAATTGAATTTAAATTCTTCAGCAGAGAAATCTTACCTGTTTATCACTGGTATTAGTAGCTGATAGGAAATAATTCTTGAAGAACTGCTCTTGTCATCTTTATTCAGTGCTTTTTCAACAGAGGGAGAAAATACTCTTAGGAAATAGTGTATTCTTCTGGGTGAGGTGGCACTGTGGTGGTCCGTTACGATAACTGATTCTTTTAAGTTGAAATGTTATTACCAGTTGAATGCCAAGTTGGGGCTGGAAGTGCTCAAGAGCAAGTAGTACAGCCCCTGTACTGCAAGATCTGTTCTCTGGCTTTCCCTAGAGTTAGGGAGTAGAAGGTGGCTGGATAGAAGGAGACTTTGCTCACTTTTGATGGGAAGAGCAAGAAGGAAATCTCTTAATGCGGTTAAAAAACTTTGTGGCATAGTGTTTATGATGCTTTCAGGGTTTCCAGGAGCAAAGTCTTTGTATTTCTGTTCACATGCTTTCTCTCCACTCCATAAGATTTATGAATCACATGAAGCACCACGTTGAACTGGATCAGCAGAATGGAGAGGTGGATGTCCACACCATCTGTCAGCATTGCTACAGACAGTTCTCCACTCCATTTCAGCTACAGTGTCACTTAGAGAATGTCCACAGTCCCTATGAGTCAACAAGTAAGTCGATTTTGCAGCTGCTCTTTGTTCACGTTGAAGAGGGTTTCTGGCCTCTATTACCTGCAGATCTGTTGAGGAGGGAGTGTGTTCTGCTTTGCTCCTTGGGACATTTGTTTTGTAGCCACCAGAAAAATCCATCTAAGCTACATTTCTGCAAATTTCTTGTCAAGAGTATTTTAAAGATTGAGTTCAAGAATAATGTCATGGTAGGACTGAATTTTTACCATCTGATTTAAAATCCCTCGGAGCTTCCTTCCTCATCAGAGCATTTTGTTGAACCCCCCATTTTGTTGAAGAGATTTTTTTTGCTGCCTTTTGGAAACCTCTCAATATATTTCATTGTCTGCCCAATTCAGAGAGTTCAGAGCTAGGATTTTTGGGGGTGTTTGGTTTGTTTCAAGGGACGACTGTCATCAAAGAAGCTTGAACTGTCATTGCTCCCCCAGCTGTTACCTGCCTTTGCTTTCCTTTGCAGCAAAGTGCAAGATTTGCGAATGGGCATTTGAGAGTGAGCCAATGTTCCTACAGCACATGAAGGACACCCACAAGCCTGGGGAGATGCCCTATGTTTGTCAGGTATTACAAGTGGTTTAGGGGCTGCACTTCAGCAAATATGTCCTAGAAAATAAGCAGAAATCCAGCACTTTTCAGCAAAGTGTGTGGCTCACAGTGGTCTGAAGCAGACTCGGGCTGTGGAACAGTGCTGTGGAGCATTTTTTTCCAGGTGTGGACTTGGAGAAGTCCGGTGGCCATTAGGGCAGCACAAGTAGCTGAATGCTGCCACCGATTCCCAGCACTCTGAAGCTGGAGCAGCTGATAGACATTTGTTGAGTCCCAGTGGCATTCAGAGCCTAATTTTTTTTTTCCTCCCAGGGCCTGCAGGCAAATTGCTGTGCCATAAAGAGAAGTTGTCACTCTGGAGCAGATGAGATTATGTTGCTTGTGTGATACCTTTTCTTGACACTCTGTTGCCATGAGATTTGTGCTTGCATCGATTCTGAACGTGTCATCTCCACCCAGAGGTCCTAACACTGTCCCTCCAAAAAGAAAAAACGGAGAAGAAACTTCTAAAATATGTTATGCTAAAACATGATGTGCCAAATTCTGCATTTTGCATAGACCCTGACGAAGCTGCTCTTTAATATGCTTTGGCTGACTGTCTCTCCCTTTATTCCTCTTTTTGGTTTTTTTTTTTTTCTTGGATCTGGAGCTTGAATTGTCACTACTTTCTTTTTATACAAGTAGCTCAAACCTGTTTTTCCAAACTGCTCTGAAAGTACACTGCTTGATTTAGTATCTCGCAGTTGGAATAAGCTGGCAGGTTCTGTAGGACCTGGTTCCTAAACTCCACTGATAATAAGTCTCTTTGGGGATTTGGGCATGGCTGTTGCGATCTCCATGTTGCAGTGGTAGATGTGAGATGGGTTGCTCTGGTACTTCACTGCTGACTGGGCCTCTCTGCTGCTTAGGTCTGCCAGTACCGTTCCTCCCTGTACTCTGAGGTGGACAGCCATTTCCGCATGATCCATGAAGACACGCGGCACCTGCTCTGTCCCTACTGCCTCAAGGTCTTCAAGAATGGGAATGCTTTCCAGCAGCACTTCATGAGGCACCAGGTACTGCCACAGGCCTGAAGGCTCTGTCTGAGGTGGCTTGATCTCCACAGAGGTTGTGGATAGTGAACAGAAAGAAAGCAAACTTTGGTTGAAGGAGGGCTTTTAGTAGGTGCTGTATTCACTGCATAACAAATGCAGTTTGCATGCTGTCATTGCAGACCTTTCATGGGGATTGTGCTGAGGAGAAGAGGTGTTGCTCCTTTGGGAGTAGCACAGATTGTTGTTACTTAGCAGAAAAAAGCATGTTTTGCTTGACGTGATGATAAGCGAGGAGTGGGCTCTGTGTTCATTTGGGGGTTAATTTTTTTTATCTCCAGGTAATAAGTAACAAATGACTGTCGTTTTCATAGCCCAGTGTTCTGAGCCATGTATGTTGGCTGTATTGACAGCATATTTCACGTGGGTGTAGCTGAAGGGTGTTTTCAGAGTACAGAAGAGTAATGCCAAGTGCCTGGTTTGATTTGCCCTCTCCCCTGAGAGGCAGAGGTGAGGCAGCTCTAGGAGTGCTGCCCGCACTGCTCTGCTGCCTGCCTTGCTTTGCCTTAAACCAGCTGGGTGAGACACATGGTACATGGCAGTGCCTGGTCTGGTGTCCCTGCAGAGCCTGATGGGTTTAATTCAAAACCAGAAACCAAACGTTTAAACCCAAAGCACTCCATGTGTGGGGCTTGGCGGGGGGGCCATTGAGATGCTAAAGACAAACAGGGCTGCCTTTGGTCTGTTGTGTTGTGACTTCTGTTTCTCTACAATGAACTCTTATTTCATTTGCATTTGCTTTAGAAGAAGAGTGTTTATCATTGCAACAAGTGTAGACTCCAGTTCCTATTTGCCAAGGATAAAATCGAACACAAGCTGCAGCACCACAAAACTTTCCGAAAGCCCAAACAATTAGAAGGATTGAAACCTGGAACCAAGGTAAGAAATCCACGTTAACAGCAGACCTCTGCCCTCGTTTCCTCGGGAAACACCCGTAGCATCTGTAGTGGTGTGTATTTATTGAGTGCTGCAAAGCTGAGGTTTGCTTCATCTGCATCACTTCAACCACGCGCCCTGGGCCAGAAGAACACTTTGTATTCTGCCCGTGCTGTGTGTGCTTAGCTCATCAGATAATTCATAGAAACACCAAGTGAGATAGAGAGGAGGTGAAAGTGCCACGCCAGAGGTTACACTCTCTTAACTGAGGTATCTGAACTAGTTGTCTGGACGCCCTCTGTAGTCATTAGAGACAAACAGGCACTTGTGGGGCTCAAGTCGTGTGTCCTCTTTTAGGCTACCGCTGCCCTGGGTGGGACGAGTTGTGTCCTGAGAGCACCTGTTTCTTCTCTGCTAAGAGCCAAGCAGAGGAGTCTGAATTTGGATAGATCACTTCTGCCCTTGTGCTTAGGAGGTATGGGTGTATCTGTTTTCTGCAGGTTACAATCAGGGCATCTAGAGGACAGCCACGGACAGTGCCAATATCGTCAAATGACATGCCGCAGGGCACTGGACAGGAAGCCGCTCCGCTGGCATCTGCTGCCGACCCCCAGCCCATCCTCCTGTACCCGCCTGTCCAGAGGAACGTCCAGAAGAGAGCGGTCAAAAAAATGTCAGCACCTTTTGCTAAATGTACCATTTCCAAAGATTCTTGCAGGGAATGTAGTTAGTTTGCTAATGCCACAGTGACAGGTAGTAGGATCCTGGGCACCGGGCAGCCAGGAGAGTCCAGCTTCCCACAAACCCAGGACTAAGTCGTATTCTGAAAGCCCTTAAGGTGAAACTGCAAAACATAGAGTTAGCTGAGTACTTTTCTAGAAACAGTGGAATTTCAGCAGTGTAAGGGCTTTGTGCCCACCCTGTGTCCTGCTGCTTTGTCTGAAATACATTTTTTTTTATCATTATTGGTTTTTTATTTATTAATCCACCCTTCCATGGTCTACTCTGGATTACAGCAAGGGGGAAATGTTCTGCCTGGCACCGAGGCACCCCAGGAGCTAGGGTGCAGGATGAGAGTAGCTTCTGACAGTTCACGTGTCATTAAATTCTTCTGTGTCCTGCTTGATTGTTGTAACTCCACGATACCTGTTGAGACACTGATGGAAACACCCCTCTTCTCTTCAGGAGTGTCTTAGGAAGACAGACTTGCCTGGAGTGCAGCTTCGAAATCCCCGACTTCCCGAACCACTTCCCCACCTACGTGCACTGTTCGCTGTGTCGTTACAGCACTTGCTGCTCCAGAGCCTACGCCAACCACATGATCAAGTATGTGACTCCTGAAATCCCTCCTGCCTGGGTCTCTCTGCACTGTGAGGAAGGGAGATGGGGAAATCCCAGTAGGCTGCAGTGGCTGGGAAGACACTGGACACGTGTATCAGCGCAGACGTGGGGAGTGGTTTTAAGTGACATGAGGAGAGTGGGCACAAGATTGGTTCTGAGCTGTCGGTGTGGAGCTGCTGAGGTGTGCACTGCACACTGCTGCACACAGCTGCCACCTTTCAGTGCTCCTCAGATCTCTTGCAAAACTCTCAGATTTAAAAAGTTAAATATTTTTTTAAAGGGAAAAAAATACACCCAAAAATACACTTCTACAGCCTGTGGCCTGTACAAGGCTGTGGATTGACCACGCAGTGGGATGGCGGAGCAGTTACTCCAAAATCTGGGCTTTTTAACTGTTCCTGTACACGTGGGTTTATTTAGACAGGGAGTTTTCATCTCCTTGAATACAAGACTGGCAGGCAAAACAGTATTGAAGCCAGGATTGGGGCTGTCTTCGTAAATGTGCTATATTTTGTATGGGTTTTGGGGCTCTTTAAATACCCAGAGTAATTCTGACATTTAATAACCTCTTTTGTCTTCCAGCAACCACGTTCCTCGGAAGAGTCCAAAATACTTGGCTTTATTTAAAAACTACACTGCCTGGTAATGGAAAACTTCTCATCCTCCTTGAATCACCTGGGAAGCTCATGCACATTTAGTGTCTGATCTTCTAGCTCTGTTCTTTCGTGATCTGCTTCTGAAGAAGCCCTGTTTATTTTTTGGCACACTGGAGAAGAGGTTGAATTGAGGGCAATGTGTTGAGATTCCCATTGCCTTCCAGTGGGAGTTAACATTCGGGGAGGGGGGGGGAACGACACTGCCTGTATGCACTGGAGGGTGACTTTTCTCATTGTTACTGAGGGGATAGACATATTTTCATATCTGGTACAAAGCTCACTTCTTTTCTTTTTCCATCCCCTTCCAGTGGTGTAAAGCTGTCCTGTTCCTCTTGTCCCTTTGTAACATCTGAGGGTGATGCAATGGCCAAACATCTGGTCTTCAATCCATCCCATGAGTTTAGTAACATTATTTTCCGAGGTAAGAGTTTGAAAGGGGGCAGAAAAGATGCAAAACATTAATGTGGGAGGACATAATACATCCGTTGCTAGACCCCAGGTCAAATACACCTTTGTTTGGCATTGCAGTGAGCACTTACTGAGTCCTGAGTTGTGGTAAAACGTAGTATTGGGGACCTCCTGAAGTGCCTGAATGAGTCTCCATTGTTACAGGGATTGGAGAGTTAAGCTTTGAATGAGGCTGGCTCTGCCTGGAGCTCAGCTGTGTCCCTGGTAAGGCTGTTCTGAGCTCTTCTGAGGGAGACACAATGCCCAGGCCTTCAGTGGGTTCCTGTCCTCGTCTGAGACATCACTGTACCTCTGTGACACCAGGAGGCCTTAAGCAGCTGCTGATGCTGCTTTTTAAATAGAGCCTGTAAGTGGTGTTCAGCCCTTGGCCTAGTGCAGGGCATCACCTGCAGGGATCTGGCCAAAGCTGAGCTTCCCTCACTTCGGATGGATGGGGAGTCGTGCTGTTTGTGCCTAAGCACTGCTCAGTGTGACTGCCTGGCAGAGCAGGCCTCCCTTGGCTCGGATGTGGCGGTACTTGGGCACAGGAGGAGGTTGGTTGGGGTTTGAAGGGAGGAGTGTTGGCTGTTCCCCCAGTGTAGTGACAGACAGCAGAGGGACACTGCTGTTCCTCTCTGGAAAACAACTTGTTCATTTGCACTTAGTGTTTGTTTGCTGAGGTACAAACCTTTTTGTTGTTTTGGTTTTCCCAACAGGGCCTACTTGGATATCGCATTCCAGGTAAACCTTGCAACCCCCTGTCTGCTGTCACCCGTTCCGGTCGGTGGGGTTGGGGCAGGGGCTGGTTGGTTGGTTTTTCCTCAGCAGCTTTATTTTCTGGGTTATAAGAGGGCTCCTGTGTTCTCTCCCTTCAAGGCACATTCCGCTCCAGGACAAAAGCATGAAGAACACTTGTCCTTCCTACTCCCCAAGTAAAGCTGCTACTGTGAAAACAAAGTCTGTGTTACCTGCAAAAGGTGACCTGGAGCCTGAGCTGGCACCAGCAGCCTACGGCAGAGCTCTGCTCTGCCAGGAGGAAGAGTGCTTAAATATTGATGCTCAGGAAGATGAGCAGCCAACAAGGGAGCCTGAGCCCACAGGCAGGAAGGAGCAGCTGTCAGTGAAGAAGCTGAGGGTTGTACTGTTTGCTCTGTGCTGCAACACTGAACAGGCTGCGGAGCACTTCCGGAACCCGCCGCGGCGCATCAAGCGCTGGCTCCGCAGGTTTCAGGCTTTCCAAGAGGAGAACTTGGCGTCGCTGTCAGAAGGCAAATACCTGAGCTTGGAGGCTGAGGAGAAGCTCGCGGAGTGGGTCCTCACACAGAGGGAGCAGCAGCTGCCCGTGAACGAGGAGACTCTCTTCCAGAAAGCCACCAAGATCGGCCGATCCCTCGAGGGTGGCTTCAAGATCTCCTACGAGTGGGCAGTGAGGTTCATGCTGCGGCACAACCTCAGCACGCACACTCGAAGGGCGGTGGCTCACCCGCTCCCCAAGGACGTGGAGGACAACGCCAGCTGCTTCATCGAGTTCGTGCAGCGGCAGATCCACACTCAGGACCTGCCTCTCTCCATGATTGCAGCCATCGACGAGATCTCCCTGTTCCTCGACGTGGAGGTGCTGAGCAGCGATGACCGGAAGGAGAACGCTCTGCAGACGGTGGGAACCGGGGAGCCCTGGTGCGACATCATCCTCACCATCCTCGCCGACGGAAGCGTTCTCCCGACGTTGGTCTTCTACAGGGGTCACGTCCAGCAGCCCGCCAACGTGCCGGAGTCGATCGTGTTGGAAGCGAAGGAGAACGGATACAGCGATGATGAAGTCATGGAGCTGTGGTCGTCCAGAGTGTGGCAGAAGCACACGCGGTGCCAGAACAGCAAGGGCATGCTGGTGCTGGATTGTCACCGAACACACCTCTCCGAGGAAGTACTTTCCTTGCTGAGCGCGTCCAGCACGCTGCCGGCCGTTGTCCCCGCCGGCTGCAGCTCCAAAATCCAACCTCTGGATGTTTGTATAAAAAGAACTGTGAAAAATTTCTTGCATAAAAAGTGGAAAGAGCAAGCCAAGGAGATGGCGGACTCCACGTGCGACTCGGACATTCTTCTGCAGCTGGTTCTGTGCTGGCTGGCAGAGGTGCTGGAGGTCATCAGTGACTCTCCTGAACTGGTGCAGCAGTCCTTCCTGGTGGCCAGCGTGCTGCCGGGGCCGGACGGCACAGCCAACTCCCCCACCCGCAACGCTGACATGCAGGAGGAGCTCATCACCACGCTGGAGGAGCAGCTGAAGCTGAGCGACGAGCCCCAGGCCCAGGCCCAGGCCGAGGAACCTGCAGACCCAGACATCCTCCACCAGCTCTTCGAAGGGGAGAGCGAGACTGAGTCCTTCTATGGCTTCGAAGATGCTGATTTGGATCTGATGGAGATGTGAGCGCTGTTCTGCCCGGTGCGATCCAGAAAGGGGTATTTTTTAAATAAATGTTGGATGAGACCATTACACTTCCCTGTGGATTTGTGGGTTTAGGAAATTCGTAGGCGATCACTCAGATAAATAGCCATTTATGCTGTTCATTTATAAGTTTTGTGCTTTTTTAAAAGAAAAATCACTGTGTTGGTATTTTCTGAAAATATATTGTGGGTGAATATTTTTGCGTTTTCTTTACCTCACTGTATCATAGTTTCTGTTTTTATTGTGCAGAAATGTTTTGAATTATACATTGTCAATGTGACCATTTCTAAAGAAAGGAGAAAAAAACAAAACCTATGTAGCTAATGAACCAGTATCTAAATCTTTTGGGTTGTCTTAACACAGATACTCTTTTTTTTAACACTTGACCCAGAGGTTGAGGTTTCTGTGGAATATTTAGACCTGAGTTACTGCTCTACTGTGTGAACCTGCTCGAATTGGCCATTGAGATTTGGGTTTGGTTTGGATTTCCTGGTTTGTTTTTTGTTTGTTTTTTTTTTTTTTTCTACAAGAAATTCTTTTGCTTGTGAATTTGGAGGTGGGGTTGAAACCCAAGAGAAAGCATTGGCACGGTCAGTGCCAGCACCGCAGCTTGGGAGCCGGTGCTGCCCCCGAGCGCGCTCTGCGGTGACTCCACACAGCGCGGTGGTTCCCCCCCTGCCTTGCTCCAAAGAATCACTGACAAGAGGGTACATGGTGGGAGAGGGAAGTCAAGCCTGGCTTGACCTTCCTGTGCCGTAGATGGGAGTTAAAACCATACGGACCATTAAAGGTTGACCGTTAATTACTCGTAGTTGATAAACCTGCTTTAACCAGTGGCATCAGACACTACGTTCCTTAGAATTAGAAATCCCATTTGATGAAACAAACTGTGACATGCACAAAAAGAAGACGTTTGTTTTTATTTTTCACTGCCAGCTTAAATTTTTCTACAATTTGCATGTTTGAGGGTTTTTTAATTGTATGTACTATGGTATAAACGGAAAGCATTTTGACATACAGAATTCAGAAGCACCTGCACCTTTCTGTTTCCATAGAGGTTTTGTGAACCTTCCCCATGACCCAAGGAAAGCAGGAGGCAGCATGTGCAGACCTGTAAATGGTTCATCTTTAAAATGTACATAAGTGGAACATTTAATAAAACCAGGGAAATGGATTTATAAACATGTGTTTTTCTTATGAAGAACTATTTAACTCTTGTGCTATCGTAATGCTTAATATAAAGTGCATCGCGGATCCTCGGCGCGGGCCGGGTCCCTCCGTGCTCGGCACGAGAGGTGGCGCGGGGTCGCTGAGCATGTCCTGAGGAAAGCCAGCGGTGGGTGGTCGGTCATTCGGTGTGTTTACATGTCATTAACACTCGAGGCAGAGCTCTGTCCCATTTTCACTTTGCAGCCCCTGGCCTGCCCCGGCCTCTGCGGTGGGGGCGATGGCACAACCTGCTCTCCCCATGAGGTTTGGTTTTTAAATAAAAGTCTGAGAAATCATTAATAAAATCCTCTCCTGAGTAAGTATTTTTGTTGTTTCTCTCGGGTAGTAGGAGCTGAAGCAGGGACGTTGGCGGAACTGGCATCAACTGCCCTGTTTCTGCTGTCACCCACAAGGGGCACTGGCCTGGAGCTGCATGGGGACAGCCAGACCCACCTGCAGCAGCGGGCACAGCACGAGCCCTTCTCCTCTCACTGGGGCAAATCTTAACCCTGACTTGTGCATTTAAACTAAGACCCAGCCAGCAAGTCCCAGCCAAGCCCAGAGCTAATCCCAGTCCCACAGGGAAACGCTTCAGTGATCCAAGCCTGCCCCTGGGAAACGTTCCTGAAGCAGACCCATGGCGACAGCGAGTGCTGCCGGCCCAGGGCTCACACATGCACTGGGACTGGGCCCACCAGGTCAGATATGGGCAGAGGATGGTGCCAGAACCTGTCAGGAAACAACAAAAGCCTTTTGCTCTTTTCTGCCCCTCTCCAGCAGAAATAAGGACTCATGGCTGCTGTTAACCATCACCTGTGGAACCAGGAGGCTTTCTGAGGTCAGTAGTTTTGGAGCATCCCCCAGACAGGATCCCAACCATAGCACAGACACAAAGCTTTGTCTTAACAGGTTTATTTCACTTCCAAAACAACCCAGAATCAGAGCTTCAAAAGGAGCATCAGATTTACAGCACATACAAAGGGTGGTAACGTGGACACAGCAGCCTGGCCAGCTCTCCAGGGGTCACTCGATGCCACTGCAAGAAGGGGTTTGTTAAGGGCAGGGTGGCACCAGCTGCACCAACACAATCAGCACTTCTGCTTCCATTGGGCAGTGCCAGTCAGTGACACAGGTTCTGGGCAAGCACGAAGGCAACAAAGCCTCGGTGCACCCACAAACGCACCCCATTCCCAAGGGACTTACGGGCCCTTATCCCATTCATTTTGTGCCAGCTTCAGACCGACGCTCGCGGGCGCGTTACCTGACCAGGTGAGCTATGTCCCAGTTGGCTTCCAGGGTCAGGGGTCCTTCCACCTCCACCCCTTTCTCCGTCGCGATAGCTACTTCATACTGAGGACAGGAAACACGGGCAGCGCTCAGGAAAGCCCGAATCCCAAGCCCAAACCCCAGCCCTGCGCGGCCACGCACTCACCCTGTTGAAGGACCGAGCGTCCCTGTAGTACAGAATCTTCATGCAACGCTCGATCAGGTCGCGGGCCTCCTCCTGCGTGAGGCTGGGTTTCTTCTCCAGGACTTCCCTCATCAGCGGCTGTGGGGATAAGAGAGTAAAAAACCCCCCGTGCTCAGCAGCTGCCGCCCAGAGCTGGGCTGAGCCAAGCGAGGGCCAACTCTACCTGAGCCAGGTACGCTCCGTAACCCGTCGCAAGCGTGGGGGCTTCGTAGGCGACGCCGAGCATGTCCACGTAACCCAGGAAGCTGATGGGAGAGAGCTGTGAGCGTTGAGGACGGACCCGGCTCCCAGCCAGAGAGCCCCCGGGGAAGGAGGTGCAGGAGCATCGCTCACCTCTCGCCGTTGTAGAAGCCTCCGATGACAACGGTGTTCCAGAGCGGGTTGATCTTGGACCTCCGGTTGTACATGACTCTTGTCAGCCAGGAATGAATGGCTTTCGGGCTGTAGCTGTGCCCGTCTCCCAGCAGCTCCTCATCGATCCTAATTCAGATGGGAATTTCACCCAACTAAAGCCCAGACACAGGCACCCTCCCACAGGCTGCTTTCAACCAGGACCTTACAGGGGGTGAATCAGCCAAAGGCCACGAGGAATCACTCAAACCGGCTCCCCCCGGTGCTCAGCAAGGAGCTGGCGAGGACATTGGTACCAAGGGGACTGCGCAGGGATTCCAGCCCGGTTTTATCCCTGCTCAGGGGACGCGTTTAACCCCGTTTCATCCCTCCGGAAGGCGGGAGGGAAGAGGACCGCGGCCCGCAGCAGTGCCCGGGGCCACTCACACCATCTGGTCGATGACCTGCGCCAGGTACTGGAAGTCGGCGTAGTCCCCCGAGGCTCCCAGCATGGTGGTGTCGTTCACCTTCAGCAGCCGGGAGATGCCGCGGAACCGGGCGAGGGAGCCGTAGGAGCCCATCATGTCGGCGGCGATGATCACGCCCCCGTCGAACTTCGCCCCCAGCACCGACGTGCCCGTCACCATGGGGCTCCTGCAGGCCCAACCATCAGCGCGCCCACCGCGGCCGCGCCTCCCGCCCAGCCCAGCCCGCGGAGCCCCCCGCTCACAGGGTGCCGGTGCGGGGCAGGACGCCCGCGGCGGGGCCGGGCGCGCAGGGGTCGTGCGCTTGCCCCGGGGCTCTGGGGCTGCTGACCCGGGGACCTATAGGGGCAGGGCCTGCTGGGAGCTTTCGTCTGGGTGAACCTTGACCTTTAGAAGCTCCTATAGGAGCTGGCACTGTGGGGCCCCTTGTGCTTGGCTTGTGCTCCACCCTATTGCAGTCCCCATAGGGGTGTCACCTGCCCTACAGCATGACCTATAAGGAGCCCTAGGCAGGTGAGGGGCCTGGGTTGTCCTTATTCTACCATCTACCTCCATCAGGGATCTGCTGTCCCCTATAGCCATGATGGGACCTGCCTTTACCTGGTCCCTGTGGGGTTGTCACTTCCATAAGGGATTTGCATTCCCCTTTGGAAGTTGTGTCTGCACAACAAGGCTTGTCCTTCGAGGAGAGGTCCCATAGCATCCCTCCATCGGGCCGCCGGCAACGGCTGCCACTGCTCCTCCTCATTAGTAGAGAGAGAACGAACCTGTGCCTTGTGTGAGGGGCAGGAGGGTGAGTGACATCCTGGAGCGGGGTAAAGCCTCTTGGACCTGGCGGGAGCAGGGAAGCAGCGGCAGCGCAGTGGCTGCTGCGGGCCGGGCTCAGCCCCTCCGTAACGTGGCACCTCCTGAAACTTTAATGCCAGGAGCTGCCCTACTTCGCTGCGCTCCCAGGGCTGTATTTTTAGCAGCCTGTTTAAATAAGACAGAGAAATCCAGGGCTTGGGTGTCGCCCCTGCTGCCATCTGACTGACTCCTTGCCTCTCGAGGTCCTGATGCACCAGGGATCGCTGCCTGCTCCCCATCCTCTGTCCCCTGTTACAGGCTTTTGTTTCAGAGGGTGTCTGCGGCTTGCTCCGGGCTGCCTTTGCTCCCTGACCAGTGGAGTTGGTTTGCAGTTGAGCTGTGTTTCCATCCCCATCCAAGGAGATAAGGTGCCGTTTGCTGATGGAGCCCCTCGCCCACTGCGTCGTGGCTGTGGTACTTGTAGCATCTTCCCCTCAGCATCTTCTGCCTTTGGGTGGGAGCTGCAGCATCACCCCTGAGGGTGCCGCCCCTCGGGTGGTGGTTTTGGGGTGCCCGAGGGATAGCGGGATGCTGGAGCTGGGTCTGGAACACCCAAGGAGATGGGGATGTGCACAGTGTGGGGTGAAACCAGAGCATCCGAGCCCTGCAGCACAGATCCGTGTTATGCTCCTGGGCCTCCTCCCTGCTCCCTGACGGTATTCCCCTGGGAAATACTTATCCTCGTGAGCCTGTGGGTCAAAATAATCCTGGTTTCAAACACAATTTGCCTAGAAACCACTAAACCAATGGGGCTGGTGCAGGGGTGAGCACGTTATGGTGTGGCCTGCGCCATGTCGGTGGTCACGGAGCACCGCACTAGGTGTGGTGATGGTTCTGGGTCTGACCCTGGGGCGCTGGGTCCCGCAGGAGGGGACGAGGCTTTTGGTTTCCGAAACCCGGCCCTGGGAGCGGCAGGGAACAGGATTTTCCAGTATCTGGGTTGATGATTAACCCCAGGGCTCTGCCTGCGGCTGGGCTGGGTTGAAGTGCGATGGAATTCGGTTCTTATCAGCTCCGGTGGGAGCCCCAGGGGCCATCCCCTGCAGAGTGACCCTCATCTCCCCCTGGACATCCCTCTTGCAGGCCCCGGCAGCGGCACGGTGCTGACATGAGCCGGTCCCTGTTGCATGATACCGGTGCCCTGGTTTCGGGTTCCCCCGGCCCGGACGCGGCTCACGTGTTTGGCCAAGGACTTATCGGGGTTTCGGGCTCCGGGGTTTGCAGGGGAGCAGGAACAGCCGGTCCGTGCCGGTGATGGGCAGGGGACAGGAACGGGTGCGCTGTCTGCACCGGAGATCAGCCCCGGACTTTGGCCAGGGCTGAGCAAGCAGCGCTGCGATGGGGCAGAGCTATGGGGAAACCGAACTGAGCTGTGCCATGAGCCAAAACCAGCGCGGCTGATGGAGGAGATGGGTCTGCCCCGGCGGCTGTTCCCCCGGTTGAGGCGCTGGCAGGGAGCGGAGCCGGGCAGAGCCCCGCTCGGCGTAGGAGCGCTTCCAGCACCGCCTGCTCATTGCAAAACAACTTTCTGGGTTAACGTCGGCGGCACAAAGGGCTCATTGTACCGCGGCCCCGGGCGAGCGGAGCTGGCCGCCGGCCATCGCGGCACCGCCGACCCGCAGCGCGATGCTGGAGCTGCGTGAACACCACAGAGCCCCCTCCTGCGGGTCAGGTCTCTGCCGGCCCTGCTCCTACCTTGGCTGGGTGCGGGACCCCCGCGGCTCGGTGCTGCTGTCACTGCCAGCCCGAGCCAGGGCAGGGGAAGGTGCGTTTGAGCGCGGTACAGGCCCTGGGGACAATAACCAGCCTATTCTTAGCCCTGATTTTCCATCCTGCCTGCTTCCAGGCTCCTTCCCTGTGGTTTCCAGTGAAACCCCCTCCTGGGGCTGTGTTTCCAGCCTGGGGCTGGGTGTTGCTCTCCCACACAGGAATGTGATCTGGCTTCAGCCTTTTATCTGCAAGCTGGAGCCCTTCCAGAAGGAGGGAGGCATTCCTGGCTGCTGACCAGCCGGGCCTGGCTCACCTGCCTCCTCCCAGCTCCCCAAATGCTGCCAGAGCTCCCCAAAGCCAGGAGCGGAGCCGCACCTCGAGCCGGTGCAAATCCTGTTCTCCGTGGGCCGGGCTGTGCCAGTTGGGCTTGAGCCCAGCGACGTCCCCGGCCGCATCCGGCGCTGTGGTTCCTCGCCACCTGCTTCCCGGCCGTGCCAGGGCGGGTGCTGGGGCTGAGCCGTGTCCTGTGCCGGCGGTGGCGATGCGATGCTGCGCTGTTGCTGTGATGCTGTCATGGTGCCGTGGTGCTGCGCCACCCCGCACCACCCATCCAAAGGTCTTGTCCAGGCGGGTGCTGCGCCCAGGGCTCCCGGTTCCCACCCCGATAACGGCGGGGCTGAGCCCTCTCCCTCATCACCCGCTGCACTTTGGACACAGCAGCCGTGGAACGTTCCGAATCCTGCTGCCGAAACCCGCTCCCTCTGCTCAGTTCCCTCCTGCAGGTTGGTGCTGTCCTGCTCCTCCCAGACTTCCATCCCCACGCTCGGAGGGGACAGCACTGATGGGATTTGCCTCAGGGGCTCTCGCTGCAGGATCAGGGGGTGTTTAGAGGCTGGTGTCTGTGGCTGATCTCGTTAGCACTGGGCAGGGATAATGAACTCACAGAGCGGGCTCTTCTCCGGTCCCCTGCGCTCTCTCCTGGGCTCCGTTGCCTCTGAAGTGAGGAGCTGGTCCCTGCCTGCGCTGCCCTCGCTGCCGGCTCTGGGGAGGGATGCAGGAGACCCCGAGGTGACCCTGGCAAATGGAGGAGCCGCAGGGGCTGCCCCTGCCGAGCTTGGCCGGGGCACGGGAGCAGACGGCGGCGGTGGGGAGCTGGCGGGGCCGGGGAAGCAAATGCTCGTCCTTCCTGCACAGCACCCGCTGCTGCTCCGGACCCGGCATCCCCAGTGCCTCTTGTCCCCCGAGCGGGAAGCTGCGTCCCACGGCACTGGAGCTCCGGCTTCTTCCCTGGGGTGGGCACGAGGGATGTGGGGGGGCTCGTGGCCGATGTCAGAGAGCCAAGGTGCGCCTGGCATCCTGCTGCACCATCCGCATTCGAGCTCCATCCCTGCCTGCTTCCCGCTGTGGGCTGGGGCAGCTTTTGGGGGCGATGTGTGGAGCTGAGCTGGAAGCCGGGGGCTTTGGGTTTGTTTCGGTGTTTCCCTCCAAGAGCAGGATGTGTTTAAGCATCTCCCCGCCTGCCTCGGGGTCACTTCGTGTCCCGGGGTCCTCCTAGGACACCCTCCTGGGTGCAAGCTGAGAGCTCAGTACCTCGTGTTGCTCCCAGCATCCAGTTTATTTACAGCAGAGAAAAGGAGCTGCTGCTGATCCTGATGCTCGGGGCGATGCTGCGGAGTTTAGGGGCTGATCTGGGGCTTTTCCATCATTTAACCCCTCCCAGGTGCCTGTAGAGGAGCTCACCCCCCCCCCCGCATCCTCTGCTCCTGCCGGTCTCCTGCTGGTCAGCATCGCCCTGGGAGCTGCCGGGGCCGAGGGGGAGGGTTACATCACGCTGTTCCCAATATGTCACTGCTCATATCTGTCCCCTCCCCACGGGACCGGGTGGCTGCCCCGGCCGCAGGCGCTGGGGTGATGCTGAGGGACGCCCGAGCTCCGGCTGCAGCGCGGCTGCGGCGTTCCGCAGGGGCTGGGAAGCAGCGGGAGCCGAGCCCGGCTGCGGAGCCCGGCTGGGATCACTGCCTGCGATCGCTGCCTGCCCTCTGCATCCCCGGGGTCCTGCGGGCGAGCAGCAGCGCGTGGTGAGGGTCCGGCCGCCGATGCTGCGTGTGGAGAGGGGGGTTTTGCTCTCCCTGCCCTCCCCAGCGTCCCCCCCCCCGCGAGCGGCTGGCACAGCAAACCTTGTCCCCATCCTGTCCTGGGGACGCTGCAGCGCTGGCACCGGTGTCCTCTGGCACTCGTCCTCATGGGAAAGCGCTGCCAGACACTCGCTGGGCACCGTCTTGGATCCGAGGATAACACTGTCCCCTCTCTCCCCTCCCAGGACCGCGGTGCTGAGCCCTGGGGATGGAGCGGCCGGCGGGTGCGGCAACGGCAGAGAAGCAGAGCCCGGTGGACTACGGCGTCCAGATCCGCTTCATTAACGACCTGCAGGAGCCCCGGAGACCCCCGAAGGCACGAGCAAAGCCCGGCTCCTACGGGGTGGCCGTGAGGGTGCAGGGCATCGCCGGGCAGCCCTTCGTGGTCCTCAACAGCGGCGAGAAGGGCAGCGACTCCTTCGGGGTGCAGATCAAGAGCGACGGCTCCTACCCGACCCCCGCCGCCGGCCCCTGGCCCTCCGGCTCCATCAGCTCCGACTCGGACCTGCCGGAGAACCCCTATGGCGGGCGGCAGCCGCGGCACGGCTCCTCCTACAGCACCTCGGATGAGGAGCCGAGCGGCGCCCCGGCCCCCCGGCAGGAGCCCAAACCTCTGCCGGGCAAGCGGCTGCCCCGGGAGGAGCTGCGGAGGACCCAGTCCCACGGGGATCTGCTCCTGGCCGCTGCGGATGAGCCCTCCGGTGCCGGCGCTCCCCGCAGCAGCGGCCCCCGGCAGCACTGGGCTCTGGCCGGCGGCAAGAGCAGCAGCTTGTTGAACATCGCACCGGAGCGGAGCAAAGCCCCCGGCTCGAGGGCTGTGGCCAAGGACCCGTCCTCAGACACGGAGGTTGCGGTGGCCGCCGGCAGCAGCGATGTGGACACCAAACCCCTCTCCTCGGTGGATTCGCTCATCAGCAAATTCGACGGGAAGGGGCAGCAGCAGCGAGGGCGCGCAGCCAGGAGGGGCCGGGTGCCCTCGGAGGAGAGGAAGCGCTCGCAGAGCCTGGACAGCCGCATCTCGCACCGCGATGTGCTGGATGCCAGGGAGCTGAGCAGCGCCCAGCGCCAGGCCGGTAGCGCTCGCCCGCAGCCCTCGGCGCCCACCGGCAGCCTGAGGCGCCCGAGCGGAGCCGCGGGGATGGAGGATGCAGGGGTGAGGATCCAGCGGGTGAACCGGGGCGTGGAGGAGCCGGCGGTTGAGCGGCTGCAGAGCAAAGCCCAGGCAGAGCTGCAGGTACCGGGGCGCTGGATCCTGCTTGGACCGCAGGGTAGCAAGCTCCTTAGCTGAGGGGACACCAGCACCAGGGCGAGCACCAGCATCCTCCGGAGCAGCAGAACCTAGGGGGCTGTGGGGGGAAGTCGTGTCCCGGCCAGAGCTGAGCCTTTTCATCCCTCACGGCAGCTCAAATCCACCCCAGACCTGCTGAGGGACCAGCGGGAGGTCGCCCAGCCCGGCAGCAGCGAGTACCCCAAGGAGCTCATCTACAGCATCCTGAAGGAGGGGTGAGCCCCCGAAGCCCAGCCGGGTGCCCCCATTGCTCCGTGCCCCTTTTCCAAAGCCCCAGTGAGCTGCGGCTGGGATGCTGGGGGGTGGTTTGGGAGCTGGATGCCGCCGCAGCCAGTTGGTGCTCAGGATTCTGGGGCAGCGCTGGGGATGTCCCCTGGCTCGGGAGTCTTCCTGCTCCATCCTCCCTTCCACAAACTCTTCCCCCCACTCTGACACGCACAGGAGCAGTGAGAGTGAGATCTCCCTCAAGAGGAAAACTACCCGGCTGCTTGAGAAGATGCAGGAGCTGGCGGTGAGCGGGGACCGTTCCTGTGCTGCTCCCTGCTCACAGGGGAGACCAGTCCCCAAACCCGACCGGGGTCTCCCACCCTCCTGGGGCTGCATCCCAATGTGCCGGGGACAGGACCCGGCAGGAGGTGGTTGGGGACCGAGCAGTGGCCCCCAAACCCACTGAGTGAGCCCGGGGGGGGGTGTGTGTGGGGGGTGTCTCTCCAGGCACCTGCAAAGGACGAGGCGTGTTCCCAGCCCCTGCACAGAGACTTGGCCAGGAAGGTGGAGGAGCTGCAGGAGAAGCTCGACGAGGAAACCAAGGTGAAGCCAGGCAGAAGGTTGGGAGGCCTGGGAGGGACACGGGGTTGCAGCTTGCATCTTGGCAGGGGGGAATGCGATGAGTCCTTGCTCCAAGCCCCTTTCACTTGGTCTTTGGTGCCCACGGGAGACCAAAACTCCTCCTGATCTGATTTAGACCCCACTGCGGTGTCTCGGGGTGCTGGGGGAGATGCTGAGGAGGGGAGGGGGACAGGGAGAGTCGCTGCAGTCCCTGCCCCGGGTGTGAGGGGGGGCACATAACCGATGTCCTTCCTCCTGCAGCTCCGCCAGAAGCTGGAACTGCCCCGGGAGCCGGCGCGGGGCGCTCCCGCTCGGGCGCAGGAGGCTGAAGGGGAGATCCAGCGCCTGCGGGCGGCCCTGGAGCAGAGAAACCAGGAGCTGCAGAGGAGTTTGCAAGAGTAAGAGCGGCGTCCGCAGCGCCCCAGGGCTGGGGACACGCAAGGATGTGGGGATGCGGGTGGAGGGTGGGGAGGTTTGGAGATGCAGAGGGGCTGGGGGAGCGCAGGGCTGCCACCACTGCTGTCCCCGTCCCCTTTGACACGCTGGGACAAGCTCACGGGCGGGTGCTGCAGCCCCTTTGGGGGCCGGTCTCAAGGGGAGAGCGGTTCCCTGCCGGGCTGTGAAGGGCCTGCGCTGCCCTCCAGGCTCAGCGAGGTGAAAACAGCCAAGGAGCAGGCGGAGGCTCAGCTGGGCGACTGCGAGGAGCGGCTGCTGGCCACGACCCGGGAGCTCGACCGCTTGCGCAAGGGCTCCGGCGCGGCCCCAGCCACCGAAGCCCTGTACAAGGTAACTGCGATGGCTGCGCTGGGGTGTGAGCATCCCCCTGTGCCGCTTCGCTGCCCTCACCAACCCCGCTGTCACCTTAACCAGGAGCTGCTGGAGACCAGGGAGGAGCTGGAGGAGGCCCTGAGCTCCAGGCAGCGCCAGGAGGAGCAGCTGCGGCTGCGGGAGCGGGAGCTGACGGCGCTGAAGGGAGCCCTCAAGGAGGAGGTGGCCAGTCACGACAAGGAGCTGGACCGCGTCCGGCAGCAGTACCAGAGCGACATGGACCAGCTGCGGCGCAGCATGGAGGACATCTCACAGGTCCACGGGGACAGGGACTTGGCTGGGAGCTGGTGACTTTGAACGCCCCTTTTAAATGGTCCTGCTCTGGAAATGGGATTTGTGTCCTGCCCCAAACGCACCCCAATTGGAGCATCGCTCTGCCCCAGCTCTCGCATCTCATGCCCCCAGCACCATTGGAGCATCCCATGAGGATGCCGCTCTGAGGGTGAGCGTGCTCCATGCTTCAATCCAGGATCAAGCCAACCTGGAGTCTGAGAGGCAGAAGATCAACACCGTGGTGAGGAACCTGCAGCGGGAGCTGGAGGAGAGCACAGAGGAGACAGGGCACTGGCGGGACATGTTCCAGAAGAACAAGGACGAGCTCCGCAGCACCAAGCAGGAGTAAGTGCTGAGGCTGTGGCTGCTGGAGGCGTGAGCAGCTTTTGGGGAGGTCCAGCCACTCACCACCATCAGGATCGTTGCTTCAGACCCCATGAAAATGGGTTGGGAGCTGGGATGGGGCTGGTTCTCCTCCTCCTCCCTGAGCATGTGGGGGTAGAAAGGTGATGTCCAAGCCAGGTGCTGCTCTCCAGGCATGCTGGGACCTGGGAAGAGGGCTGTGGGACAGGAGGGCACAGGGCTGGGTTTGGGCAGCCATGGCCTCCTCCTGCCCCTCTCCAGGCTGCTGCAGGTGAAGCTGGAGCGTGAGGAGTTTGAGGAGGAGCTGCGGGAGCTGCGGGAGCGCTTGGCGGCCGCCCGGGAGGACGCAGAGCAGGCGCGGAGCAGCGCGGTGGATCCCAGTGCGCTGGAGGCGCTCCGGAAGGTGGGTGCCGAGCGGGGAGGCACCAGGGCCTGCACCCAGCGCCAATGGCCCTGGTTGCCCATCTCCTCTGTCCCAGGAGCTGCGGCAGGCGCGGGAGGCGCAGCGGGAGCTGACGGCAGAGAAGCAGAGCCAGGAGGAGCTCCTGCGGCAGCGGGAGCAGGAGCTGGCGGCGCTGAAGGGCACCATGCGGGAGGAGGCCAGCAGCCGCGATGGGGAGCTGGAGCGGTACCGCAGAGACCTGCGGCACCTCCAGGAGGAGCGGGATGAGGCCGCCAAGGTGAGCGCTGGGGAAAGGGCTTTGTGCCCACCCAGCCATGAGCCAAGGGGTGATCGTGGCTGTGGGATGCTCGCTGCACCTTCCTGCAAGCCATGGCAATCCCACAGCCCCTGATCCGCGTACTGGCGGCTCCTTCCAATGGAAGTGAACCCAAACCGGCCCCTAAGACCCCCTGGCTGAACGCCTGACCCCTGGTCCACCCCACACCGTGGCTGCGTTGCAGGCAAAGGCGTCCCTGGAGAGCACGCAGGAGGAGTTGGAGCAGGCAAGGAAGACGGTGGAGTCCACTCTGCGGGAGGTGCAGGAGCAGAACGATGACCTGAGGAGGAAGGTCCTGGGGATGGAGTCGCAGCTGAAGGAGTATGAACGCATGGGCGAGAGCTGGGAGGGCTCCCAGACATGGCTCAAGGAGAAGGTCACCAAACTGGAGGTACTGGGGCTGCAGCCATGCCTGAGCTGCCCCGCGCCGTTCCCGTGCCACGGGAAGGAGCTTGAAGAGCTCTCTCCTTGCAGGCAGAGCGCAGGCAGATGGAGGATTCCCTGGGTGAAGCCACGGAGCGGGAGCAGGAGCTGCTGCTGGCCAAGCGCTCGCTGGAGACCCGCCTGGAGGAGGCACAGCGGAGCCTGGCCCGGCTGGCGCAGGAGCACCAGGAGCTGAGCGCATCCTACCAGGACGAGCAGCGGCAGAAGGAGCAGCTCAAGCACGCCAAGAGCGAGCTGGAGGAGCAGAAGCGTCTGCTCGACCGCACCACGGAGAAGCTGAACAAAGAGGTTGGTGCCTCCGGGGCTGCTCACACCCCCAGGACCCCTGTTCCATGGGGCATCGTGTGCCGTGACACCCAGCCCCTGTGGGTCAGGGCCTCTGAGATGCCCCTGCTCGGTTAGGAGAGCGATTCAGGACTTTGGGCATGGATCTGGTTTCCCCATGGAGCCAGTTAGGATCAATCCTTCCCAGATGTCCCAGGAGGCTCCATAAAATCACACTGTCCCCAGGGATCAGCATCCCCTGGTGTCCCAGGGCCCTGTTGTCTCCTGCTCCTTCCCAAGCAGCTTCTGCAAAAGGCCGGTGCCTGCTGAGAGCCTGGGGTCCTTTGATCTGCTCTGCAGGGCTTGCACCCCTTACCATGAGCCTATGGGGCAGAAATGTCCCCCCCAGCCCCATGCCCGCAGGGATCTTCCCCCACCTCAAGTCCCGTCAGCTCAGGCTGGGGGCAGAGGCTGGTCCCCAGCTCCTGAGCTGTCCGCGCTCCGCCGCAGCTGGAGCAGATGACGGTGGAGTCGCAGAGCTCGCTGAGTGTGCTCAAGTCACAGCTGGAGGAGTTCAAGGAGAAGTCACGGAAGGAGATCACCGACTCCCAAAAACAAGCCAAGGATCGGGGCGCCGAGGTGGAGAAGATGCAGTTCAGCATGGGGCGGCTGCAGGACGAGGTATGGGCGAGGGCTGGTGCGTTGTGAGCCCCCCGCACCATCCTCTCCATCCCTCGGTGGGGACACCTCAGATGGGGGCACCTCTTCCCCACAGGTTGCCCGGCTGAAGCAGGCGCTGCAGGACAGCCAGGCCGAGCGGGAGAGCGTGGTGCTGGACAAGGAGGTGCTGCTCCAGCGCCTGCACAACCTCGAGCAGGAGATGGAGTCCAAGAGGCGCTCGCAGGACGATCGCTCGCGGCACGTCAAGGCGCTGGAGGTGTGGGGAGCAGCGCTCAGCGGCTCCCCCCGGGGCTGCAGTGCTCAGCGCTGACAGCAGTGGGCAGAGCTGGCCCAGGCATCCCTGGGCCGCTGCAGGGCTTGGTCCGTAGCCGGCAGAGCTCGTAGCGATGTTTGGGCTCTATCCGGCGCTTCCCTGCGGCTCCGCTCACCGCAGGAGGTTGTTTTGTGGGTAGTTGCCCCGCAGCGGGGTGATGGGTGCGCAGGGGTCCGCACAGCATCAAGCTGCCGTGTCTAATGTCCCTTTACCCTGCCGCCAGGGCTGTGCTGGAGCCCCCCGGGCCGGTTGGGTTCTGTTGGACTGGAAGTGTTGTGGGAGCAAAGCCCCATTCCTCCAGCATTCCCAGCGCTGGCCTGAGCCCGCAGGGACCCTGAGGCCCCACTGATTCCTCTGCTCCCATCTCCTGGCAGGAAAAGTCCAAGCGCCTGGAGGTGGAGCTGGACGAGGAGCGGAGCACAGTGGAGCTGCTGACAGAGAGGGTCAACCGGAGCAGAGACCAGGTAGGGCAGACGTTGCCGCCCCGATCCTGGCTGGGGCAGTGCCAGAGCCGCTGGCACAACAGCACCGGCTACAAGTGGTCACCGGAGTTAAACCCCCATTAATGAGTCATTAGCAAGGAGCCTGTCCCCGAGCACAACCGAGGTGACGGGGGCAGACAAGCTGGTTCGGGTGTGAGCGGAAATGACAGGAGCTTGGCACAAGGCAGCGGTGCCCAGAGCAGGGCGGGAGGCTCTGTTGGTGCAGGAAGCTCAGAGGCTGCCTCCCTCTTAACCCCCGTGCCTATTGCCCTCAAAGCCGGAGCCCGTGCTGGAGCTCTGAGGGGCACCGGGATTTGCCTGGATCCCAGAACCTGCGCTTCCAGTCTGTCCCCCTCCTGCCCCACAGTGCCTGGGGCTGGGAGGGGATTCCCACCCCCCACACTATGGCAAGCTGGGAAAGGGGTGGGTTTCCCATTTTTTCCATCTGAAAGAGGGGCACATCCCAGGGGAGACTTCCTGTGAGTCTTGGATGTGTCTGAAGCGCATGAGCTGTGGAGCCAGGGATGATGTGCATGAAACCGCTGCTGGGGTCATGCTTGCAATGGCTCTTGGGGCTGCTCGAATAACACTCGAGCCGGTTTCCATATGAACTCCCCTTCCCTTCGCTTTGAAACAACGCACCAAGCTGCGTGTTCCACCTTGGTCAACCCAGGAGAGGCCCCTGGGGCTGTTCTGGTTTTGCTGCACCAGTGGATCCAACCCATTCCTGCCCCCGCAGGGCTGGGAGCGCAGCCGGGTCCCCGCATCCCAGTCCAACCAGTTTAAACCCTCCAGCAGAACATCCCAGCCCTCGTCCCGGGCCGGTCGCCAGAGTGGTGGTAACTTAGGAAGGAACCAAAATCCACTCGCTGCGGGTTCTGGTGATGCCGATCGTGGCTGCGTGCGTGGGAATGGGTGCGATGAGTCTGCCTGTGCTCTGCGGTGCTGCTGGCATTGGGGGGGGGGGGGAATTGCAGTGGCCTCGAAGGATGCAGCAGAACCAACCTGTGCCCTGTCCTTGTCCCCAGATGGAGCAGCTGCGGGCAGAGCTGCTGCAGGAGCGCTCCAGCCGCCAGGACCTGGAGTGTGACAAGGTCTCGCTGGAGAGGCAGGTATGGCTGAGACACAGGGGCCACGGGACAGCAGAGGGATGATGCAGGGCAAAGCGCCTCCATCCATCCCTGCTCCTCCCTAGAGCGCCTCTGAGAAAGGGGCTGTGTTCCCAAGGAGCTTTTCCTGCTGTTTTCCCTGTACCTTGCTCTGGATACAGCCCACCCCACCCTCCCTGGTCCCATCATTCCCTGATGGGGACGGCTCTGGGGGGGGTTTCTCCTGCAGAACAAGGAGCTGAAGAGCCGCCTGGCCAGCTCGGAGGGGTTGCAGAAGCCCAGCAGCAACATCTCACATTTGGAGGCGCAGGTGGAGGAGCTGCAGGACAAGCTGCAGGCGGAGGAGAGGTACTGGCCATGGAGACCTCAGCCTCGGGGGGGGGTTCCTTGCCATCGCTGGGTGCCCTCCCCACCCACTGCCTCCCCGCAGGGAGAAGAGCATCCTGTTGTCCTCCAACCGCAAGCTGGAGAGGAAGGTGAAGGAGCTGACCATCCAGATCGATGACGAGCGGCAGAACGTCAGCAACCAGAAGGACCAGGTGAGTGGCGGATGGGAGACCTCGGCTGCCCCTCGTCTTCAGGACCCCCCCTTGGGTGCTTGCCCTGCACCAGCCATCCTCATCCCACGGGAATTGCCCTTTCCATGCAGCTGAGCCTGCGGGTGAAGGCCCTGAAGCGTCAAGTAGATGAGGCAGAGGAGGAGATTGAGCGGCTGGAGGGCGCCCGCAAGAAGGCGCAGCGGGAGCTGGAGGAGCAGCATGAGCTCAACGAGCAGCTCCAGAACCGCATCAAGGCGCTGGAGAAGGAGGCTTGGTAGGGGCCGTGGTGCTGGAGGAGGGTCCCAGCCCTGTCCCCAGGCTGGGGCTCAGCTCTTTTCTCCATCCCCAGGCGCAAAGCCGCCCGCTCGGCCGCTGATTCCTCGCTGCAAGACGATCAGCTCAGCTCGGACGAGGAGTTCGACAGCGCCTACGGGCCCTCCTCCATCGCCTCGCTGCTCAATGAGGCCAACCTCCAGACCAGCTCCTGCTGATGCCACCAGCTCTCCCACAGCCTGGAGCCCCAGAGCTGGGCAATGGGGTGGCCAAGGATGCTGCTGCTCCATGCAGAAACTCTTCTAACACCAATGACAGGAAGGCAAAGCGGTGGCTGGGGAGTCCCCCCAGTCACTCTCTTGACTCTTCATCTTCATACGGGTCTCAGGGTGCATTTGCACTGTGGCTTTTTGTCAGTGGGGAGCTGCTCCCCACAGCCGGGGTGCCCCTCGGTGCCTGGGTCCGGCCAGGGGGGTGCTGAGGGCATCCTGGGTTGTTTTTATAGGCAATTGCCCCTCATCCCCCGCTGCCTTTTCCCTCCCCACCTGGGGTTTTAAATAAAACCGCGTGGTTGAAGGCCTGTGGCTCATCACCCATCAGGGCTGGGGCACGGCGCAGGCTGCGGCACACGGGGCTCTGTGCCACCGGGGCCCTGCCCGGCTCGGGGCATGCAGCTCCTTCCCCGCTCCGCTGGATCTGGCCTAGAGATAAATCCTCGTTATCGCTAATTACAACGGATGGGAGTCCTGCCAACTGCTAATTAGTGCCATTGCCGTGATTGGCAGGTGGTTACCGCAGTTCCCCTCCGTGACCTCGAGCTGGCTCCATCCTGAGCCAGCGCCGGGCTGGGCTGGGGCCAGGGCTCCCGCCCGCCTCATTGCTGCTGCCTGAGTTTCCCCACCTGCACCCCGGTGATGTTTCACCGGGATGGAGCTGGCAGGGCCACGTGCGGTGGTGACACCAGGGACACCCTCGTCCCCTCTTGGCTCCTGTCTCTGCATCACCACCGCCCAGGGCCGTGCCCAGCGCTGGGCTCCGCGCCCACGGCGTCCCCGCTGCGGCTAAGCCGGGCCGGCACAACCGGTTCTGCCCTCGGCTCCTCCCGGACACGTGTGTTGGAGCCCAGGTCAACCGCGGTCCCCACCCTGTGCCTCAGTGTCCCCAGGGATGGGGCTCCTGGGCCCCGGCTCGCCCCCCTCCCCGGGGCGCTGCAGTGGGGAAGGGGCTGCAGGTGCCCAAGGGGAGGTGCCGGCTCCCATGGCTGAGTGTGACCCACATCGACCGGTGCTGGTTCTGCCCCCAGCCCCAAGGCAGTGACCCTCTCAGCCTGCGGTGCCTCCCGCTGCCCCAGCCCTCCGGACAAGGTGTCTGCACCCCGGAGCTGCAGCGTGGCCCCAGCTCGGCCCCGGTGACCGCGCAAGGGCTGGGGCTGGCGGTGAACTTGAGGCCGGCTGAGCTCATCACACTGCTATGTGGCAATTAGTGCCCGCAGAGGCGGCCGCCAGCACGCCCAGGCTGCCCGCCCTGGCACAGGGGCACCGGCACAGGCAAGGGGTCACAGCACCCACCGGGCCCGACCGCGGTGTGCGGCTGGGTGGCATCACCCCCATACCTCCTGCCGGCACCTCCCTCAAGCAAAGGGGAAGCAAATCCTGGCACAGTTTCGGGCACCACAGCACAGCTGGGCACAGCTCGGCGCAGCATCCCACCACTTGGCACTGCCGGGCACGCACCGGCTTGGGTTTGGCAGAACCCGGCTGGGGCTTGGCAGGGCTTGATGTGGCTTTGGGTTGCCTTTGGGATGGCTTTGGCACAGCTTTGGCTTGGCTTTGGGTTGCCTTGGGGATGGTTTTGGCACAGCTTTGGTTGCCTTTGGCCCGGCTCACGGTGCCCGGTCACGGTCCGGGGATGGTCCCAGGGCGAAGGGGCGTGGCCAAGGCATCGGGGCGTGGTTAAATGAGAAGGGGCGTGGATACCGGAGATGGGAGTGGCTTCCGGGGGCGTGTCGCGGTGGGCGTGTCCCCGGGAGGGGCGGGGCCATCCATTAGGCGCGGCGGCGGCGGGTGCGGGCAGTCGCGGCGGGGCCATGAACGGGGTGCGGGGCTGGTGCGCGGTGCTGGACGTGCGGCCCCACGGCGAGAGCCCGGTGAGACGAGACCCGAACCCCTCCCCTCTTCGGCACTCCCTGCTCCTCCCTTTACCTCTTTCCCGGTCCGTGGGGCCGCCCCTCTCCGAGAGGTCCCCCGGGGGGTCCCGGTGCGGTGCAGCGCGGCCGTGCCCGCCCCGCAGCGCTGCCTCGCCGTGCTCTGTGGGGCTCTGCTGCCTGCCCCTTCCCTGGGGGCTCGGGTGGACCCAACTGGGGCGGGCGGCGGAGCACATTGGAGTCACCACAGCATCGCTGTTGGGCTCCCACTGTCCCCTAATGTGCTTATGGGGGGCTCCCGGCCAGCGGCTGTCCCTGGGTAACGTGGGGTTTGGGGTCTCGTGCCCCTCCAGCACCTCTCGTGGCCACGGTGCTGGGAGCTGCTGGCTCCACGTCTGTCCTGCTGCTCCCGTGCTCGGTTACGGCCGGGCCCCACGTTCTTCCCTCTGTGATCGTTGGTTCCCCCATCGCTGCGAGGACGGGCCCTGGGTGGGGCTGGCAGCACCCCAATGCCGGCCCCGTGCCGATGCCGCCGCCATGGCCCCATCAAGGGGCCAAAGCCACCTGCGGCCCGAGGGCGGTTCAGCCTTTTGCTCCTGTTTCGGCAACCGGAGGGATCCCCGAAGGCGGCGGCAGAACCGCGCCGGTGCTCAGCTCCTGCCCCGGTGCGGCTCCCGGCTGAGCCCCGCCGGGTGACTCAGCTCTGAGTCTCCTCTGGAGAGCCCTAATTCCCCACAGCTCTCCCGGCCTTATAAGGAGCGATTGCAGAGTTGGGCTCGTTTGGCTAATGGGTTATTACGGTGATAAGCGCCTCCGTAACGCTGGCGAGCTCCAAGCGCCGGAGCTGTTGGCTGCTGATCCTTGGCGATACCCTCCGGGTCAGGTCAGGCCTGTTCCCATTGAGCACTGGGGACTGATGGATGGATGGGGCACCCATGGTTGCAAAACGCCGGTGTCGGGGTTGTCGTTTGTGGGTCCTCGGTTGGCGCTGCTGGGATAGGGTTGGGATTTGAGTGGTTCCCCCTTCCCCAGGAGTGGGGTCGGTGCCTTTCCCGCCAGCTTTTCCCAAGTGGGTTTGTCTTGGCCTGGAGGGTGCAAAGTAGACCAAAAGATCTAAAATCAGCTTTGGCGTCGCTGAAAACCCGCCTGTCCTCAGTCTTGCCAGTCCCGCTCGCTCTCATTGCCAGGGGACCCGGCTCTCGCCGGGCGGTTGGACCCAAAGGGCTGCCGGGATGTTGGGAACGCCTCCCGAAGGGCACGGGGTGGGAGCGCAGCCGTCGCCCAGGCCTACCCACTGCAGGGAATTCCCGAGGCTGGTAGGAAAAGCCACAACCACGCGCTGCCAGGCGGGAGCAGCTCTCAGGGTGCCAGGCTGGGTGTGAGGCACCATTTTCCATCTGAGGTGGGGTTTTTCCAAGCAGGAGATGAGTGCGAGGCACATCCCAGCACCGGCCACGGTGCAAGAGCCTCCTGCCTTCCCTGGAGCGTAAAGGAGAGGGCCTGGCACTCACTGCCATCTCTGCTCTGGGGCTGTGAGCTGGAGGTGAGCGTTGGCAGAGCAGGTTTAACACCGGCCAGGAGGGAAAGGAGAGGGATAGGGCCAAAATCAGCCCCTTAGACGAGGAGGGCAGCTTGTGCTATCCACAGCATCCTTTCTGGGCTGCTCTGGCTTTATGGTGGAGGAGCCGATGAGACTTTGTATGTGGGATGGTGAGAACAAAGCCCCAGAACAACCGTGCTGGCGTTGGCGAGCCCAGGGACGTGTCTCTGCCCGGTCCCCACAGCCGGGGCTGCTGTAGACAAACAAGCTGGGCAGGGATGGCTTGGCTCAACCCGGCTGTGGCTTCTGCCTCCTGCACCAGCCTCCTCCATGGCATTCCCCACACCGAGGGGCTGGTTTCCTCCATGGAGAACCTCGAGCATCCAGCTCTGGCCTCGCCACCCTCCGCCTCCCCCGGCCCGGGAGGATGGAGGCGCCGGAGCCTTTGCATTTGCATGGGAGGTTTCCTGGTTGTGTGACCCGAGGTTTGGTGGTGCCGGGGCCGGCTGGGAAGGCACCAGGTGCTCTTTGCTTCCTGCCGCAGCCGGTTGGCGGTGGCTCCGCGGCGGGTCGATCCAGGAGCCGGTTTTCTTGGGGGCTGCTGGGACGGAAAAGCACCCGCGTGCCGGCTCCAGGCAGTTTTGGCTGCGGGGATGGCAATGGGCTGGTGCTTGTTTCTTATCGCAGCGGATCTTCCCCGGGCGAGCGATTCCCTGGCAGCCTCCTGCCCTTGCCTGGGCTTGACGGGATGGGGAACATCAGATCCTGACGCTTGTAAACAAAGCTGCGAGTAAGGGCGCGTGAAAGGGCCGAGGAGCTGCCGGCGCCTCTGCCGTGCCAAGGCTCCCGCCCTGCTGCGGCAGCCCGGGTGGATGGGGCTGCTCCATGCCCCCAGCCCTGGCCTTGTCCTGGGTCCCCTTCGCGTTGGGCGTGCAGAGGTGCTGAGCGATGCTTCGTGTGCAGCCGCTTTCCCTGCCGTGAAGCCCCAGTGCGTCTTGCACCTTCCCAAAACCATGGGTCGGGTTTTCCTGACCAACATTTCCAACTTCGTGGGTCTTGCCAAGGAAAACATTCCCTGGAGTTAAGCTTGCAGAGAAGTATCTGGTTAAATGGCGGTGCTGCTGAGTGCAAGCAGGGCGCAAGCGTGGTTTCTCTTCACGGGGAGGGGGGAAAGGGGTCTGGTGATGCCTTTGGGATCTGTAGGGAGGGCTCCTCAATTCCCAGGAGCCGGCGTTTGCGTGAGCAACGTACACAACATAGTTTGGAAACAAACAGCTGGCTTGTTGAGACTTGGATGGCGCGGGGAGCGCTTGGAAGCAGGAGGCACAAATACCTTGATGTTGCTTTTGGAGAGCAGGAGGCTGACGTGGCCGAGGTGTGGCGAGGGGCGGGCGCCCGGCACCTACCCCGGCTCCGCGGTGCTGCTGCTCGAGAGCCCGCTGCGGCACCAAACAGTTCCTGCTTCCCGGCCCTGTTTAATAGGGACCATGAGCGACGGCAGCCTGGGCACCAGTGAGGTCTGTATGGGAAGGGGAGTGCGTGGTGCTGTGGGTGCATGGTCCCGGTGTTAAGCTGTGGATGGAGAATGGGCAACAGCATGGAGTCATTCTGGGTGCCCGTGCACTGCTGTAGGGCTCTTTGCATGCTCCATGAGAGTTTGCCGAGCTGTGCACGGGGCTGGACGTGGCTGAAGTGGGAGGAAGGGGAAGGCTTTGGGTGAGCAATTAAGTGCTGAAGGCAAACTGGGTCCTAGCTGGAGCCTCCATGGATGCCCTGTGGTGTCTTGCTGGGCTACGCTGTGGCAGGGCTACGCCAGCAGAGCACAGGCAGAGCCATAGGGCTCATGGCTGTCGTGGTAGGGCAGCGAGAAGGATGAATCTGGCACGGTCCTGGTGCGCGGGCTGGGAATGGCTGCTTCCACCCTTTGCCATGGCTGGTACTGAGCGCCGCGTGTTGGCCCTGCCGCAGGGGCTGCAGTGACGGATGAGGGCTGTATCTCCTGGCAGAGGAGGACATGCACAAAACCGAGCCTGGCAATCACTTCTCCAGCCCGTTGGCATTACCTCAGCCTTGGCTGGGCCACAGCTCCTCCGGGCCCTGATGGGTTTGACGAATGCAGTCGTCGTGTGCTTGCTGTTACTCATTCCAATCCCAGTGTCTCCACTCAGCTCAAAGTGAGGGGGAAGGCAGCTCGTGCTTCACCCGTAGCGATGCTGACCTGGCTCTTGGCTCGTGCTGGCCACAAGCAGGCTTTCAAGGGATCCACATTTAAAGCTAAATAAAACATAAAACATAAAACCTGCTTCTCGTTTTAGGAGAACGTGAAGGTGCTGAGGCTGACTCTGCCCAATGACCTCCCGGGTGATAGGCGCGAGCAGGTCACCAAGCAGAAGGTGGGGCTCACAGCGGTTTGAGTTAACCTGAGGAGGGGGGCTTGGTCACTTTATGCTTTGTGAAGTGGGAAACTCACCTCCTGGTCTGTTCCATGCTTGGTGCTGGCTCCCGAGGCCGTGCTCGGCGCCGCGTTCCCCTGCGACGGTGCCCGGCGCTCATTTGCCTGGAGCCGGGCGAACCGTTCCAGCCAGTCTCACCTCTCTGTGCTTCTGTCTGCAGCCGGTGGGGAAAGCCTTCGCCATGGTGGCCAACAGATCCAGCAACGGTCACTCCCTGGCCTCCGAGTGCATCAAATCCAACGACGGTGACGAGGAGATCATCAAGGTACGGTCCTAGGCAGCCCGGCTGCTTGTTTGATAAGTGGAGCTGGAAGATGGGCTTTGTCTGAGGTTACGTGGGTAAAAGCTCCCTGACGTGCCCGGGTGGCTTGGGGGGATGCAGGAGAGCCCGGAGCTGGGCTTGCTGCTGGTATTCCTGGGCTGGCAGCACCAGGACTGTCTGACCCGCTGGCACCGTCTCTCCTGGGCAGGTTTATCTCAAGGCACGGGCTGAGGGCAGCATGAACCACGAGGAGCACGTCAACCAGCTCAAGAGCGAAGTTCGTTACATCCAAGAGGTAGTTCCCACACGAGGGGCTCTGGTTTGTGGGGGTGCTTGCGGTGGGGTCGGGGTCGCTCTGCTTCCCCCCGGGTGTTCCACAGGGATCCCCATTGCCGGCTGCGGCACCCGAGCCCCAACCGCGTTGGCAAAGTGGCAGCGGAGCTGAACCCTCCTGTTTGTTGACTTGCCTGCACAGGGCAGTAGTCTAATCAAGCGCCATAAATTAATTCCGCCTGACTAATTGCTCTGCTATATGGACTGAATTTGAAGAGAATTGCGCGATGACTTTCCCCCAAGGCTGTCCCCTGCATGCCTGGGTGCGGCACAACCGGAGCCTCTCGTTAAAAGGCAGTTTCTTTGGAATGTCTCATCTCCCAAAGTAAACTGGATGATGAGGCTCTGGGGAGATTAACCCTTTCCTCTGCTCCTGGTGGGGATGCTATTTCTGCAGAGCTGGTTGCGAGGCACGGCAGCGGTTGGGGCATGTTCTGGTCTGGGCAGCTTGGCCTGAAAAACAACCGAAAAAGGGGACAAAAAAATCCTGAGATTTGGGTTTGCTGTGCTGGGGCGGGGGGGGATCTGTGCTGTGCTGAGTTCCCCTTGGGAGCAGAGAGAGGCAGATCTGGCAGAGCAGCCTCCACATCTTCCGTGTCATCCTTCCAACCCCTCTGCCAAAACCCAGGATTTCCCCCCCCTCCCTGGAAGAAAACAGCCTGTTCCCGTTGCCTCCTGCCTGCAGCCTGCCTGGTACAGCCTCCGGGGTGTTGCTCACCTTATCAGACCTGATCTCGAAGCCACCTGGATGCTGTGCTGTTTCTGCGTGATCCTTCCCACTCCTGGGGCTTCGGCTTCAGCTCTTCTGATCTGAGCCTTCCCATAGCTCCCCACAGCTCAGATGGAAACAGGCTGGGTGTTAAAAAGGCCTCTTAGCAGTAGTTGAGCGGGACTTAGACCTTGCCTGGCTGCAGAGGCTGTTCATGGCCCTATCAGAATAGCTGAAGCAGCGTAACCGTGCAGCACAACTTAATCCTGCATGTAAAACCCAGAGAATAAGCTAAAACCAGTAAGTCGTGGTACCAGTCTGTCTGCATCCTAGAGAAGTGCCCTGCGCTGGGATGTGGTGTAAAAACCCTGGGGATGTCTTGATCCAGCTGGATTCAAGTCGTGGATTGCCGACCTGAGAGTGCACGTCGTGCTCTCCCCTTGTCCTGCTGCTGGTCCCAGGCAAACTGCTTTGCCCCAGCACCTTGGGCGCTTGAACCCAAGGGGTAGGGATGAAGCCGCGCTGCTAAAGCTGTGAGAAAGTTGTTCTTTGAACAGTGCTAGGGCAGCGTTTGCTGTAAATCCTGTAAATCATTCCTCTGGCTCGCTTGCTCTGACTAATTCGAGTAGCTGCGAGTCAAGACTGTACTTGTCGGCGTCCTGCAGCGCAGCACAGAGGGAGCTGGGGTGCAGCGAGGGGCTTCGCCACGCTCGAGAGGTGGAATCGATGAGTAAAACGTGAAGAATCAGCGGCATTTCCAGGCTGCTGCTTTTGCTTTCCTCTCTTTTATTCTTCTGCCCGTGATGGGCAGAATCGGGGCAGCCCCTCGTGAGGATCGTGCCTGCCAGGGACATGCTGCTCGCAGGCAGGGCCCTAGGGAGACTGGAGGATGCAGACTGGCACCGGGCACCCTCACGGCCGTGGTGCCTGCGTTTGGTCTCTGTTAGACTGGGTGACACTGTCCATGCAGATCAAGCTAAATTGACTTGCCTTTGCCAGGCTAGAAGGTCTTTGAAGAAGCTGCGGGAAGACTTAAGTA
Organism: Pezoporus wallicus; assembly: GCF_028554395.1. Taxonomy (NCBI): domain Eukaryota; kingdom Metazoa; phylum Chordata; class Aves; order Psittaciformes; family Psittacidae; genus Pezoporus; species Pezoporus wallicus. The sequence goes on from NW_026635718.1 coordinate 147,910, forward strand.
GTAAACTTGAGAACAGACAAGGAGATAAACAGCACACACAGGTAACGGGAGCATTTCTTGGGCATTAAATGACTTTGAGCTATTAAAGAGATGTCATCTTTGGGTCCAGACCGTGATAGAAGGGGCCTTAAAGATCACGGTGAACGGGAGCCGTGTTGGCAGCGTTCACAGGCAAAACTCAACCCCTTGCACTAGCACTAGTGAGGAGTCAGTGAGCAGAACGCGTTGGCTGGCACATGCTCTGCTGCATGCTCCTTCGCAGGACCCCCCTTGGTGCCCAGAGCCAGCTCTCTGCATGCGGCTGCGCGCGGCGGGCCCAGCCGGCCGTGCATCCCTCTCCATCTGTCCTCTGCTCGTGCAGGTGGTGCTGGAAGAGCAGAACGGGAGCTGGCTGTACCCCGAGAGGCTGCAGGCTGACTCCTGGGAGCAGGTATGGGGCTGCAGGGGTGGATTTCAGGGCGATGGGAAGAAACGGCGCTTTAGTTTGGTGTTTGTGGGTAACTTTGGGGCTGTGCAGCACAGGATCTGGTGCTCGGGCAGCAAACTCTGGCCTTTCCCAGGGTCAGATCAGCAATGGAGAGCAGCCCTAGCAGGGCAATAATGTGCCTAATGGGGTTTAAAACCTCTGCACACGAGAGCTTTTTAGCAGGAGGGCGATGGGAATCAGGGTAAATGTTCCTCCAGCTCTTTGTCTTTCCCCGCTGCGGCAGGCTCTCTGGGCTGGGCTTTTGGGCTGGGTTGCCGTGGACCTGGTTCACGTTGCGGGGTTTCAGGTTGCCCAAGCACGGATCAGGGTGGCATCCTGCAAACAGGGCTTGGAAGGCAACCAAAGGATACTGTGCGCATTATCTTGAGGGCTGGAAGCTGCCTCATGTGTGGGAGGTGAGGACAGCGGCGCCTTTCGGCTTTCTTCAAGCTCAGAAGGGATGTTCCAAGCTTTGTCACCACCAGCGCTGCCCACAGCAGGGTGGAAGGCGGGCTCCCCGGTACCTCCCGACTTCTCATCCCATCCTGTTGTTGTCTCTGCAGGAGGAGGGCGACTGCTCAGGGGAAGATGTGGAGAAGATGCGGCAGACGGCAAAGCGGCTCTTCACCAAGCTGCAGGAGGCCGAGAAGCGCCACCAGTTGGAAAGGAAAGCCTTCGAGGTGCCTGCGCACTGCTCTGCTGGGCTTTGCTTGGGTTTGGTGGTTTCCCCCTTTCTGGAAGCGTGAGGAGCTGCATGGGCACACGAGTTTCTGGGTTCAAACCCACCCTGGCCAGACCCCAACAAACGGCCTTCCCTTGGGGGGGGCTGAACACGCAAACGCTGCTTTCCCAGTTAAAAAGCAGAGCCTTTCCCACTGGTGCAGGAGAGGGGCAGTTTGTGTGGGGAGTGGGCACCAGTGGGGGCCAAGCCTGTGGTTCCAGTCGTTGTGGTCTCTCCTGGGGCTCAGCCTCTTCCCTTATGGGGCTGTTTTCTGTGGAGGAGGCACCAGATCCATTGCGTGGGTCACCTCAGCCCTTGCCTGGTGCTGATGAAGCTGCTGCATTCGCTTCCCCCCCTCAGCCCTGGTGATTAATGGTCCCCAGCAGTGTGTTCTCTAGTGCCTGCTCACGGCCCGGATGGGCTGGGCCTGGCGCGTCACACCAGGGCTCCGAGCGCTGGTGGCAGCGGTGACATCCCAGCTCACATCCTGTCCTGCAGACCAAACTGGTCCTGGCCTGCCTGGGGGGGATTCTCGCAGCGGGATGGGGGACAGCATCCGCTGGGAAGTGGGTTTGAGCGGGGACCGCTTCCTTTGCTGCAGGCATGGCTGCCCATGCCTTGAGGATGTCTGTCCCCATGGGCAGGAAATTGTGTGATTCGGTGGCATTTTTGGGGCCTTTGGCCAGCTGCGGTGCTGGCTGCGGGCTCTGAGCCGGGATGGGGATCCCGGGATGGGGTTTGGCCGTTGTTGGTCCTGCCACCACTGCCCAGATGCTCTCTTGCGGGCTGAGCCTGCTCTCGGGCTGTGGTGGGACCCATGGGGGACGCCCTCGTCCCCTCTCGTGGGGCTGCCAAGGCTGGTTCCTTGAGCCTGCAACCGGCCCCAGCATGCATGTGGCTGAGGGTGAACCTCCTGTGGCTGAGGAGCCTTTATTGCAACGCTCACTCCTTTGAAGTGCTTTGAAGCTGGGGAGCTTTCTGAAGCTCTCCTCTCTGGGCCGTGTCGGGCTCTTTGCTAAGGACACCCGGCTGCCCTCAGCCAAACCTGCCTGCCAGGGCTCCGCGGCTCAGGACAGGGCTCCGGTGCCCAAGTTAAAGGTGTCTCCATGCTGCTTGCAGAGGACGGTCTCGCAGTACCAGGAGGAAGCGGAGCAGACGAGCTCTGCCCTGCGGAGAGCGGAGAGGAGCGTGGTGGAGAAGGAGGTGCAGGTGGATGAGCTGCAGAGACTGCTGGCAGGGATGGAGAAGGTACTGCCCCTGGAGCCGTGGTGGGGCTGGTGGGATTAGCGCATGGTCCTGCTCTGCTGGGGGGGAGGAATGGGAAGGGCTGGTGGTGGTGATGAGTTTGGCAGTGCCAGACCTCCCCCCCTGCAGGGTACCCACCATGCAGAGGCTTTGACTTCCCAGGTTTAACCTGGCAGCGTTGGGCAAAGCCAGCGGCTGGGAACGGCTGGGAACGGGCTCTTGCTGATTTAGACTTGCATTTCTTGGGTCTAGAAGATCTGGTCGGTCTGTGCAAACTCTTCCAGGTATCCTGGAGACAAGCGCAGTCTAGACAGCCGCTGGTTCTTCTCATGGGGGCATTAGCACAACCTCCAGCCTTGATTATATTGTTAGTGTTTTATTTGAGCTGTGGTCTGCTCATAATCCTATTCAAGTCGTAAATCTAAGAGCGCAGTTTGAGCACGGAGCCATCTCGGGCTGCGTTCCCTGGCCTGACAGCAGGGAAGGAGCCGGGCTGGTGCCTTGCCTGTACCCTGGGGGGGAAGGAGTGGGGCAGCCGCTGCCGGTCACTCGGTGGCTGCACTTGTCTCATGTCAACGTAACGTGGAACGAGCGGCGGCCGAGGGACTCGCGCTGCCTTGTCCCCTGCGTGTGTCTCAGCCTCTCGCTCTGCCGCAGGAGCACAGGACCTTGCTGCTGAAGATGAAAGAAGGCGAAGCAGAGCTGGCGCGGCTGCGGAGCGTGGAGGGGGACAAGCTCGCCCAACAAGACCGGTGAGGCCTGGCCTGGGGCTCGGCTGCCAAGTGCCGCGCCGGCCCACGCCGCGGGGGTCGGGGTGTCAGCTCGCTGGGGCATGACTGCACATTCCTGCACAGGGCGTGCTTGCTCTCTGCCTTGCAAAACAGCGCCCTGCTCCCAGCGCTGACTAATCCCCAATGCCTCCTGCAGGGCTGCTTTGCTCCCAGCGAGCCGCAGCTCCGGCCGCGGCCCAGGGGCCTCTTGCAGCCCCGCTGCGGGTTGGGAGCTCGGGGCGATGCCGGGGGAGCCTCCGGAGCAGCCGATTGTCCCTGCGCTGTCGGATGCGTTCCGCTCAGCCGGTATCCCGGTGCTCCAGGGGCTAATTGGCAGTGGCTTATTTCTGGAAGGCCTTGTTTGTGGCCTGACTCTTCCTGATGTTCCTGTGTCCCTGCAGTCTGTGGTTGCTAGTCTCCGTGGCTCCTGCTTGAATAGGTTTTGTCTCTGCCTCTCCTTACCTTGTCTAGTCAAAACACTTCCAGCCCGTAGAGGAGAGCTGGGTGGTGAAGAGCTGCTCTGGGCATAGCTGGGTGGGTGCTGCTCCTGTCCTGGGAGCCACCCGCCGGCTCCTGGACCCTTGTCCTGTCCTCCATGCAGGTCAGCGCAGCTGGAGAAGGAGGTGGCCATGCTGCGGGAGAAGATCCACCACCTGGATGACATGCTGAAGAGCCAGCAGCGCAAAGTGCGGCAGATGATCGAGCAGGTCCGAGGAGCCGGGCTGCGGGAGGATGAGGAGAGCCTGGGGGGGGGGCTTGGGAGGGAGAAAGAGTCATCATCTCTTAAGGCATTTGAAAACAAAAGGTGCCGCTTCGTGGGGCCCTTGTGCAAACCAAAGGGACTAGCACTAGGCTGGGGTAGGAGGAGTGGAACAGGAGCACCGTGCACCCTGCTGCAAGAGTTAAACCAGACCCTGTGAGCGGAGGCTCCCTCACCTGGGGCTTAATCCTCAGGCTTAATTTGATGCTTTTTTTGGACTGGTTTTTATGCATACCTTGGAGCAAATGCTGTGGGTGTTAAGAGGCAGGAGGGTGCCCTCCAAGCTGCCCTCCCTCGCAGATGGTTCTCTGGGGTTTCAGCCACTGTGACCTTGTCTGTTACAGCTCCAGAACTCCAAAACGGTGATTCAGGCCAAAGACGCCATCATCCAGGAGCTCAAGGAGCGAGTTGCTTACTTGGAGGCTGAGGTGCGTCTTAGAAGGGCTCACATCCTCTCACGGACCAGCGTTGCTTTGGCAAGCAGGACCCATTGCTGGCTCCGTGGAGGGGAGCGTGCCCTCTGCAGCCCCAGGGCTGTGCTGCTTCCCAGGCTGCTGTGATGGTTCCTGGTGCAGCCAGGGCTGATGGAGCAGCCCTGAACTCCAACCGAGGCCAGAGTAATCTCATCAAGCATCATCTGGAGGCAAAACCCCTCCTGTTTCCAAAGCTGCAGCTGAGCTTGCACATGTCAGGGATTAGGGTTGCATTGCAGCCTCTGGGATCATAACCAGTGTCAAACCTCTCTCCTTTTCTGGAGAAAAGCACTGGCACTTGTGGCATGTTCTTGCCTCAGTGACTTGGCCGATTCCTGCATGAGAACGGGGAGGGGGGGTGAGCCCAAATCCAATGTGAGAGCTCGCATGCTGCTGGGTTTCATCCCATGCTCTCTGGGGAGCTGCCCTTACGCAGGGCTGCATTTCATTGCCCTCAAGAAAGAGCCGCCCCACTGCAAGCGCCTGTCCTGGAGCAACCGCTGCCCGGTGTGAGTGCCCGCAGCACGCCCGGCTCCAGGTCCCTGTCACTGACAGCAGCTCCATCTCTTGCAGAACCTGGAGATGCACGACCGCATCGAGCACTTGATCGAGAAGCAGGTGAGCCGGGGCGGGCACAGCTCCCGGGCGCGCTCCAAGTCCGAGTACGTGAGCAGGTACGTGGGGAGCACGTTCCCTCCAGCCCAGCCGCTCAGCAGCTTCCTCTGCAGGCCCATGTCTCATCCGGGGCTTCGTGCTCTGCTGGAAGCCCAGTTTCTCCCCACATTCCCCTGGCTGAACAACCCCTTTCTCTCTTGCAGCAAAAGGCTGACGGGCCCCAAGCCGCTGCCTCTCATTCGAGTAGTGGAAACATGAGCGTCGAGAGCCGGTGCGAGCTGACGACTCTCCCCTTGTATCGTTGACTGGATTCCCTGCTTGACTGCCGTCCTCTGTGCTCCCGGAGCGGCCCCGGAGAACTGTGGCAGCCGAGGACAGGCGCAGCCGGGGCGGCCCTGGCAGAGGAAGGAGGTTTGCGGAGCGTCCACACTGCTGTCCCCGAGGGCATCCGGGTGCTGGTTTGGAGCTGGGACCAGCCGGCCCTGGCGTGGAGAAGGTGGCTCTCGGCTGGGGATCCAGGCTGCTTTCCCTGGGCAGCCCTGGGGGTGCCGGGGTTGCACTGTGAGAGCAGCCTTTGCTTCTGAAGGGCTGCGCCAGAGCAGAGCCCCGCCTCCGCTTGGCCAGCGTGGACGTGGGGTTTAACCTGGTTTGGTTTAGAGCAAAATGAAATTCACTCTTAACAAAAGAAGAACGAAATCCTCCTGAAACCGGACTCCTTCCTACAGCAACGCCCAACGTGTGCCAAGCGGGGAGCCTCCACCTCCCATCCCGGTCTGCTCCGGACTTGGCCAAGGCTCACGTGCCAAAACCTCAGTGTATCGCCATGCTTCTGCCACGAGCGTAGAGGAAATGTACCCGGCGTGCGGTAGTGTTTGAACCCCGAGGCTCTTGGGTTCTCACCTGTATTTATTTCAATAAATTATTGGTGTCTTCCAACGCGGTGGTGACAGCACCACGGGAGCGCGGGCCAGCACCGCCTGGGCTGTGTGGGAGCTGCAGCGCACCAACCGGCTCCACGGGGTTACAGGTCCTGTGCGTGCCTGAGGAAGGCGCAGAGGAGGTAATGCAGGAAGGTGGGTGCTTGTGGGTGATGGAGGGATGTGAGCAGCAGAACCATGCTGGGGGCATGGGCGTCAGGGAACCATAGAATGGTTTGGGTTGGAACGGACTTTAAAATCATCCAGTTCCAACCCCCTGCCATGGGCAGGGACACCTCACACTAAACCAGGGCACCCAAGGCTCTGTCCAATCTGGCCTTGAACACCGCCAGGGATGGAGCATTCACAACCTCCCTGGGCAACCCATTCCAGTGCCTCAGCACCCTCACAGGAAAGAATTTCCTCCTTAGATCCAATCCAAACCTCCCCTGTTTCAGTTTGAACCCGTTACCCCTTGTCCTGTCACTACAGTCCCTAATGAAGAGTCCCTCCCCAGCATCCCTATAGGCCCCCTTCAGACACTGGAGGCTGCTATGAGGTCTCCCCGCAGCTTCTCTTCTCCAGGCTGAACAGCCCCAACTTCCTCAGCCTGTCTCCATACAGGAGCTGCTCCAGCCCCTGCTCATCCTCGTGGCCTCCTCTGGACTTGTTCCAACAGTTCCAAGTCCTTTTTATGTTGAGGACCCCAGAACTGCACACAATGCTCCAGGTGAGGTCTCACCGGGGCAGATCAGAGGGGCAGGATCCACCTCCATGACTGCTGCTCACGCTCCTTTCGGTGCAGCCCAAGGTTCGCTCGGTTTCTGGGTCCCAGCGCACTCAGGGCCGTGCCCGTCGCCATGGCGGCAGCACTACAACTCCCATGAGCCCCCGCGCCGGACTACAGTTCCCAGCGTCCCCCGCGGGAGGCGTCAATGGGGCTGGTCTGAACTACACTTCCCGTCATCCCCTGCGGGCCGGGAGGGGGCGGTGCCGTACGGTGGCCGGCGCGGCGGTGGCGGTCGCGTGACGGCCCGGCCGGGCGCTGCTCGCCAAGATGGCGGACGAGGAGGGCGAAGCGCGGCCGCGCTCGGCGGCGCCGCCCCGGGACAGCGGCGGGGAGGGGGCCCCGGTGGGCCCCGGCGGTCCCCGCGTCGTCCGCATCGTCAAATCGGAGTCAGGCTACGGCTTCAACGTCCGCGGTCAAGTGAGCGAGGGCGGGCAGCTGCGGAGCATCAACGGCGAGCTGTACGCCCCGCTGCAGCATGTCAGCGCCGTGCTGGGCGGCGGGGCTGCCGACCGCGCCGGGGTGCGCAAGGGGGACCGCATCCTGGAGGTGTGAGTACGGGGGGGCCGCGCCCCCGCTGCCGCCCCCTTCGTTGAAGGGGGAAGTCGGGAGGGGGGTGCCTGAGGGGGCTGAGCCTCGCTGCGGGCTTGGAGGGGGCCGAATGGGAGCTGTAATGGGGAGCGAGGTTGGGAACGGGGGGGGGAGGTGTGAGGGGGTGTTATGGGGGGGTGTGGACTTCAGCAGGTGGTGGGGGGCTCGTTTGTTCCTCTCTCACCAGGGGCTTTTTGGGGGGGCCCTGCGGAGGTTCTGCCCAGGCGCTTTGGGGGTCACTGGGGGGGGGGGCTTGGCGTGGTTGTTTTCCCCTGAGGGCTTAGGGAGGTCTTTATAGGGGGGCTGAGCCAGGTTCCTCTCATTGGGAGCCCTTAAGGGGTCGGAGGGACACCTCCATGTCTGGGGGGGCAATGCACTCAGAGGATCGCCTTTGCGGGGGACAGAGGGTCACAGCCCCTCTCTTGGCGGGTGAATCTGGGCTCCCTGTCACCACTTCATCCTTGGAAGAGCTTCCCCACCCCTTTGTTTGTGGGGGCATCCCCCGCGTTGCAGAGCAGGAGGAGTCGTGTCCATGGCTCTGCCTCCCTGTCAGGGAATGGGGTGGCCATGGGGGAAGTTTGCTTGGGGGGGGAGGATGCAGAGCTCCTGGGGAAAAGCTCTTCCCAGGAGAGATCCCTGCGAAGGAGGGGAAGCAGGTTTGGAGATGGGAAAGGGGGGGGGCTGGAAGGAAGGGGTTGAAGAACAAGGGAAGGGCCTGTGGCTGTCAGAACCTGGTGCTGGGCTGGGGGTGCCTTCCCAGAGAGGGGTGCGAGGGTGCAAACCCCCCCTCCGCCTGCACTGAGACCCTCCTGGGGTGGGCAAGGGACCCTGTGGGAGGTGCTGGCTGGAGCTGGTGGCCTGGCAGCAGGGATGGAAACACGCTCCGGATGGACCCGGCTGCTTGTGATTAATCCCTCTCGGTCACCGGGACCTCGGGATGTCCAGCACTGTCCAGGACAGTGGGAATTGTCATGGAAGCATCTTCCCATGGGAATGCTTTGGTTGTGTTGAAACTCGTGTTCCCCTCCGGAACCCTTCAGCTTTGAGCCATGTTTGTGCAGTGACACTGGTTGTATCTCTTCCGTGGCCTCAGGATGTTCCCCTTCGTCCTGTGGTTCCTGGGGCTGGTTCTGCCCCTGCCGAGCTGCGGATGCCTCCTGATCCCTACGTGGTTGTACTTCATGCTGAGTTGGTTAAGTTCAATTACTTATTAATTACAGGGCTTTCATAGCAGCAGGAATGCTTTGCTGCCAGTCTTTGCAGGCTGCAGTGTGTGAAGGACAGCAGCATGTGTCTGAGCCCAGCAGCGAGGCTCTGTTCTGGCTGGGCTGTGCCTAGAGCTGCCCGTGCCCCGTCGGGGTCAGCGCCGGGATGGGGCTCTTCTGTGTGACCCAAATGCTTCACGCTTCGCTCTCTGTGTGCAGAAGAGAACCGTTCAGGGGGTGAGTTCTGCATCTGGAGGATCTGCTTGAGAGAAGAGCGGTTCTTGGCCAGGGGAGCACTTGGGATGTGCTGCAAGGAGTTCTCCCTCATGCCCGCTCTGGAAGAGCACTTGCTATGCAGGGTTTGAGCTCAGAGGTGGGGTTTGAGGCTGGTGCTGGAGTCAGGGCTTGGGTGCTGGCGTCTTGGCTGCGCCTGACCTTCAGTCTATGGCCAAACAAAGAGGATACCTGTGGATAGTGCTGGTTAATGCTGGGCATGAGGGATGCTTGCTCTCTAAACCCCCTGGCTTCCCCCTGTGCCGCAGGGAGCTGCAGTGGCGGAAGGATGGGGGATTTCCTCTTGCTTTATCTGCCGCTTCTCATCTCCTGGGAGAAGTCGCTTTTCATTTTGCCCATTGTCTCTTGTCGGGCTGCCAGGTTGGCTCCGGCCCGTTCCCGATACCAGCCCTGCATTTGGTTAACCTGGCTGCGCGGATGGGCCTGAGGACCACCGCACGGTGCAGCCACGCTTGGGCGCGTGAAGACCCCGTGCCTGCCACGAGCACACTCCTTCTCCCCGGCTCCAGTGAGGTCCTGCCAGTGAATCCCGGCGCCGTTGGGAGCTGGGAGCAGAAAACAATCAACCAAGAGCCAAAAATAGCCGTGATTTCCCTTCCTCTCACCATGCACCCTGCGCACAATGGTGGGGGCGGCGCGGCCGCTGCTGCCCCGGCGCAGCCGTCCCCGTGCTGCTCCATCCGTGCCCGGTTCCGTGGTCCCAGGTTGCAGGTCTTGGGGCTCTTGGGGGAGCCGGTGCCTGCTCAGCGCCTCTGCAGTTCTCGGGCTGTGTCTGAGTGCTGATGGCTGCAGTTGGGTGTTCTCTGGGTTTCCAAGCGGGATCTTGGTTGCAGCTCCCAGCAGCCTGGTCTGGGAGAGAGGTTTTTTGGAGCAAGAGCCTGAGAGCTGGGATTGTTCCGTTGCAGTTCCTTGATGGAATTCCTGAGGGTGCTGCTGCAGGGGGATGGGGTGGTTGGCACATAGGGATGTGTCCATGGGATCTCTCATCCCGCATCTCTTCCCCAGCTCGCTTTGGACGTGTGTGGTGCTGCAGGACACGGACAGCTCTGGCCGCAGTAATGGGAGCGTGGTTTTCCTCTGCACAGCCCTCTTCCCAGTCCCCATCCCACCCCAGAGGACACTCCAGGGATGGCCTGAAGGGTTTATTTAGTCCTGTGCCTACCACAAAGTCCCTTCTTGCCACCCTTCTTGCCCGTCCCTTGCGCCCACCTCAGGCCTCTTCCCTTCACAGGCTGCTTCTGCAGCGCAGCTGTGGTGTGCCCTCTAATCTCCTTAGCTCGTAGTGTGTTTGTGGGTGTTGAGGGCATTGGAGACACACAATGAAAGCTAATTTCGTTCTTGATTATCACCCTGAATGACAATCATAACTAATCTTGACAGGGAAGAAAAGCTTCCTTGCGTTTGCCCTGTTGGGCTCAGGAGCACCGGAGCAAGAGGGATACAGGAGGGATGGGTTCAGCGTCGCTGCTCCCATCCCAGTGGCTCGGGGGCAGCCAGGGGGTTGGTCCTCATCACTTGTGGACCAGAGAAATGGCTGAAGTGGTGGCAGCACCCACTGCTTGCAGGGAAGGGCTGAACCCCTCACACGAGTCCTGGTGGAATAACTGCACTGGAGGCAGCTTTTCCCTGTCCCTCATGGGGAGCGGCTGGGAAAAGGCATTTTCCTCAAGAGATTGAACTCTTTATCTCCTCTTGGTCTAAAGTCTCATTTTATGTATTGACTTGGGACAGAAAAAGCTGATTCTGCTTTGGAAAAGCCTGGAAGGATCCATCTAATCACCAGCTGATGGGTGTCTTTCCTCTTCCCACCTCTTAACCACACCGTCTTCCGGGTGGCATTCCCAAATTCTGCCCCCCCCAGCTTTTCCCAGCTCTCTCTTTGCTTCCCTGCACACGTTTTTGGAGCCTTACCATGGGTCAGCATCTCCCCCCGTTACGAGCAGGGCTGCAGTTAAGGCTCTAGATGAGAATTGGGGTCTCCTGATGGCACCTCTGAGCCGGTGCTCGCTGTGCTGGAGCGAAACACTGCAGCTCTGTCGTCTCTTTCTTGTGAGATACCAGCAGTGGGTAAATGAAGAACCCTTGTGCGCTGGGTTTTCCATTAAGCCCACAATTAGATAAAGGCAGGAGCCTTTTTATCTCCCCTGCTTTAACTTCTGCAGCGTGTTTCAATGGAATTCTGTGTGTGCTGAGGAACGGGAGCCGTGGCTGAAGCCGGAGGAGTTTAAACCCATTTCTGTGGTCTCTGCTCCTGCTTTGGTCAGCTCAAGGCAATGAAGCAAACGGGGGCCAGTGCCCATAGGAAATGCTCAGATGGCTCCTGATGGGGATGTGCTGGACATTGGTGCCTCGTGTTTTGGGGTGGCTTTTCTTGTATCCCCATTTCCCTTCCTTATCCACCAGTCTGAGGAAGCAGCGACAGATGAAGTACAAGGAGGAGAGATTCCTTTTACTGGGATTCAAACCTGTGTCTGCAGAATGCCAGCTCCAGACTGAAACATCATGGAGGAGCTTTGTGGACATCTGCACTGCAGGCCTGGGATGAGCTGGAGCCTGAGACCCTGCGGGCTCTTCCCTGGCATCTCTGGAGCAGTGGCTCATGCCAGTGGTCTGCAGCGTGGGGTCTGCAGCATCCCTGAGGGCTCGCTGGTGTTCCTCAGAGCTCTGTGGGAAACCAAAGCTCCTGTCACAGGCTGGAACTTGAATGAACTGAGCCGGGGAGAACCTGGGTCTGCAAAAGGAACAGGGAAAAGTCATTGCTTGCGTGGTGGTGGGAAGGTTACGCATTGAGTCCAGCTTCCTGCTGGCACGGGGCTTGCCCTCGCCATTGCTGGTGGTTTCAAGTGGCTCAGGGAAGGAAAACCCAAAGAGACCTTGACCTAGATCATGTCTGCTATTGCTGGTGTAGAAGCTGATTGCATTTAACTGCTTCTGAGTTTCCAGAGTGGATTTGGTACAGATTTGGCTTCTGAAGTGTCCTTTCTCAGCAGGACTAACAGCTTCCCGCCTACCGAATCAGTGCTTGGTTGCTCCTCAGTAGTATTTAGGGTTTCACCCTGGGAGCTGCTACCAAGCTTTGTCTTCTTTCAGCGGTGATCATTGATGGGGTGAGCAGCTCTCTTGCTGTTTGCCAGAGCCATGCATGTAAAACTGTACCTTAAAACGCCCCAAAAACGTTCCAAGAGGCTTCTGTGCAGATGGGGCTGGAGGATGGAGCCCTTCCTCTGGCCGAGAACCAGGAGAGGTTGCTGGAGCTACACCCGTTTCTTCCTGGGGTTCTTTAAGGTGGAATGGTACTGGGCAGGGTGTGTATACTTTGCTGTAAAGGAGGAAGGCTGCTTCCCTGCCTCTCCCATGAGAGATGGGGAGATGCTGCTGTGGCTGTGGCAGGGTTTGGGGTGAGGAAGATTTGTGCCCACAACCGCCTGGCCTCGAGGCTGCCCTTGCTGCTGGGTCTCTTCCTCCTTTGCTGGTCCTGCCTTGGCTGCAGGCTGGGCTCCAACCTGTGCTTTGCCATGGTGGCCCCGGTCGCATGGGATGGCTGGAGGAGCCTGCTCAAAAGCAAAGCCTTGACCATGACTTCAGTAGTTTCTAGGGTGTTTTTCCTTTGAACCGAGCACAAAGACAGGCCATGGTCTTAATCTCCAGGAAGCTTATTGTAGGCTTTCTTGCAGTAAATTTCCTTGTCATCTCTTGACAGACAGAGAGTTGGGAGATTTTAAGAAGTCTTTGCAGAAAATGAGTCATTTGGTGCACAAATTGGAGAAGTGAACTGTTCTTCCCTGTGTCTTGGGGATGTTGCTCATTAGCGTTGGCAGGATGGGGAATTTTGCTGTGTGGAGCACGTGCTTCATCCTAGGAGTGTCCTGGTGGTTGCCAGCAGTCCCTGTCCCTGCCAAGAGCACTCCATAGGTGTCCAGGGCTTCGAGCACAGACACTGGGCGAGACGTTCCCTGCACGGCGCTGGAGGAGGCAGCAGGTCTGGGGTTGTCTTGGGAACCCATCTCAAAGATGCTTTTGACCTCGTCGCGCTGAGCAGGCTCCAGGCTCCTCTGCCCCCCAGCAGGGTCTTTTGGAGCTTCTCCTGCAGGCAGCTCATGTCCCAGCGAGGTCAAGAGGAAGCCAAGTGCCGAGGGGAGGAGGCTGCAGGGGAAGGTGATGGAACCTTGGGCTCCTGGTGTAACCATCTCCACGTTAAGTGATGGACTGCCAAGAGAAGGGATCTCGAAGCTGCTCTTCAAGTGCTGCTGAAGCCTGGCAGGCCTTGCTGGAGGCTGCGTGTGCCTGGCTGTGGTCTCCATCCTGCAGCAGTTTGCAGAGTTCTCCTCTGCTTCCTGTTCTACACAGATCCGGGTGCTGTCTGTGGGACCTTGTTCCTGGAGGGAAGGGTTGAACCCGGTCATCTGCTGCTGTTGTATCTGAACCTCCTTTCGGTGAGGTCCAGAGCGACCCAGCAGCTCAGCAGTGCTCTCCTGGGAGCGTGTGTGTCCCCTGGAAGGGTGTTGGTGATGCCTGCATCGTTTCTCCAACTCCAAATGGAGGCAGAAGCTTGAGGAGCAAAGTACCCCATTGCCCTGCTGGCTTGGGGAGGGTGATTTGGCTTTCGGATCCCACACAAGCAGCGCTCCCCTCACCTCTCCTGCTGTTCCTTGCTCCTGTGTAGATGCTTCCCGTTCCCTTTCCTTGTGGGATATGGTTCCCACTGAGTTGCTGTGGTGACCGGGGTTTGTGAATGAAGTGGCTCATGGCAGTCTTACTGTTGGGAGCCCGAGGTCTTGGCCTTGTCCCCTGCCAGGGTTTGTGTCAGTGGGTGGCCTGAGGAAGGTGCAGGAGAGGAAGAGGAGGAAGCCGGCAGCGCGCTGGCTCTTGGTCTGCTGGCAGAGGGGAAGCTGCAGGGTCTGAGGTCTTCGCTGATGGGAAGTTCCAGCTGAGGAGCTCGCTCCAGCCTGGCTGGGGCTGGGTGACTGAAACCCAGCCTTGACTTCCGCAGCCAGGGCAGCACATCCTGCAGCGTGGGTCATCCAGAGCCGGGCTGCAGCTGACAGGGCTCTGCCTGCCACTGCCTGGAGATGGGCCCGAGGCCGAGCGTGGGGCAGTGACTGCCCTCGCCTGCCTTCATCCTTCCCTCCTGAGGCAGGACTGGCCCACGGAGGTGTCCTGGCCACTGGTGGGAGCAAAGCCCTGAGGGTTTGAACTTGGTTCAGAGCCGTTTGCCTACAACTGGAGTGAACGTGCATCCCTTTCCCGCTGCACCAGAGCAGGTGTGCTGTTAGAATCATAGCATCATAGAATAGTTAGGGTTGGAAAGGACCTGAAGATCATCCAGATCCAACCCCCTGCCATGGGCAGGGACACCTCGCACTAAACCAGGGTACCCAAGGCTCTGTCCAACCTGGCCTTGAGCGCCGCCAGGGATGGAGCATTCACAACCTCCCTGGGCAACCCATTCCAGTGCCTCAGCACCCTCACAGGAAAGAATTTCCCCCTTAGATCCAATCTAAACTTCCCCTGTTTCAGTTTGAACCCGTTACCCCTTGTCCTGTCACTGCAGTCCCTAATGAAGAGTCCCTCCCCACCATCCCTATAGGCCCCCTTCAGACACTGGAAGCTGCTCTGAGGTCTCCCCGCAGCTTCTCTTCTCCAGGCTGAACAGCCCCAACTTCCTCAGCCTGTCTCCATACAGGAGGTGCTCCAGCCCCTGCTCATCCTCGTGGCCTCCTCTGGACTTGTTCCAACAGTTCCACGTCCTCTTTATGTTGAGGACCCCAGAACTGCACACAATGCTCCAGGTGAGGTCCCACCAGAGCAGAGCAGAGGGGCAGGATCACCTCCATGACCTGCTGGTCACACTCCTTTGGATGCAGCCCAGGACATGGTTGGTTTCTGGGCTGCGAGTGCACACTGAACCCAGCTCATGTTCGGTTTCTTATTGACCAGCACCCCCAAGTCCTTCTCAGGGCTGCTCTGAATCTCTTCTCTGCCCAACCTGTAGCTGTGCCTGCGTGCTGTATCCTGGTGGATGGGAGCGCCAGCTCCCGAAATCACTTCCTTTTGCTCTCAAAGCCTCTCTGTCTCCTTTGTCATCCTCATTCACCTGGAATCTTCAGTTCGGGTTTAGGGAGATCCCCGTTGGCTTCGAAGCTGTGGAGGGTCAGGAGGTGTTCCTGCAGTGTTTTCTTCCCCAGCTCTGTGCTCCCTTCAGCTGAGGAAGGGTCTTGCTTTCCTGCTTCCTCCACTGAGGAATGGTAACATCTGCAAAACTTGTTTTAAATAGTCAAGAGTGACTGTGAACCTGTCAGAGAAGCGTGAGCTGGGTCTGTAGGCATCAGAAGGGGAAAGCAGGGAAGTTCAGACCAGAGTGGAAGTGGAGCTGTTGAGACTGGAGGCATCCTCTCTGAGGCATCCTCAGCTCTGAGGATCTCTGGGCTGGTCCTGGCTGGTTGGAAGGCTCTGCCATCACCTCGCCCTTGCTCACGGCTTTCCTTCTTTCCCCCCTCACAGGAACGGGGTGAACGTCGAAGGAGCCACACACAAGCAAGTGGTGGACCTGATCCGCGCGGGAGAGAAGGAGTTAATCCTGACGGTGCTGTCGGTGCCTCCCCACGAGGCGGATAACCTGGATCCCAGCGACGACTCCTTGGGCCAGTCTTTCTATGACTACACGGAGAAGCAGGCCGTGCCCATCTCCATCCCCACCTACAAGCACGTGGAGCAGAACGGCGAGAAGTTTGTGGTCAGTATGAGCTCGGCTGGAGTGGCCTGGAGCTGGGAGGGACAGTCGGTGGCAGTGCTCTCTTTGCCTTCACTTACACTGCCTGCTGGTGACATTGCCTGGTTGGGGCTTGCCTGCCCTCATTCTCAGCTGCAAAGGGATAACCGAGCCCTGAGAGGCTTTTGATTAGCCTCATCTCCCGTGAAGATTATGTAGGAAGAAGTTGTTGTTGTGTTCGTATAAGCTTTTGTATTTGTGTCTCCTGTTTTACACCAAGTGTGAGGGACATCTGTGGTAGATGTACAAGGAAAGGGAACAGATGTCCTGAAGCACAGCTTCCCATCTCCAGCACTTTTCCCTTTAGGGAATGTTGGGGGAAATGGCTGTGAAGAGTCTTTTTTCCTTTGGGTCCCCTGCCTCTTCTGCTGGGGAGGCTGGCACTTCCTGGGTAATGGGAGCTGTCAGCATGTACCTGGCACAGGTGCATCCTTGAGGCTTGAGGTTGGTTCTGCCTCATCGGGAATGGCTGTGGCTGGAGAGGGACCCAAAGCAGGTTGGGCAGAGCCCCTCATCTGCAGCACCGTGTCTTCGTGCAGCATGGTGGGGTGTCCTTAACCTCTCGGTCCGCCTGGCCTTGCTTGGCTCCTTGCTCAGCCTGGCTGTGCGGTGCCCATGTGTCGCCAGCACCAGGCGTGCGGTGAGGGACAGCAGAGCCCCAGCTGGCCCCGAGCTTCAGGCAGCGACTGGCAGAGCCAGGAGGCTGCCACAAGAGCAGCATTATCCCGCAGATAACTGCTTGTTGTTAGGAGCACAGCCCTCCCCACGGCCACCCCAGGTTTTCCCTCTGCTGGGTGGGCTCTGTCCGTCTTCTCCAGAGCCAGGGAGCTGCGCGTCCCTCAGCGGGGTGGGCAGGGAGGAGAAGGGACTGGGAACAGG
The DNA here is from genome assembly GCF_028554395.1 of Pezoporus wallicus. Taxonomy (NCBI): domain Eukaryota; kingdom Metazoa; phylum Chordata; class Aves; order Psittaciformes; family Psittacidae; genus Pezoporus; species Pezoporus wallicus. Next base: position 164,402 of record NW_026635718.1, read on the forward strand.
GCAGCGAGCGGGCAGCTCCTCTCCTCCTGCAGGTGTACAACGTTTACATGGCGGGCCGGCAGCTCTGCTCCAAGCGGTACCGGGAATTCGCCATCCTGCACCAGAACCTGAAACGGGAATTCGCCAACTTCACCTTCCCGCGCCTGCCGGGGAAGTGGCCCTTCTCCCTGTCGGAGCAGCAGCTGGATGCGCGGCGGCGAGGGCTGGAGGAGTACCTGGAGAAAGGTAGGAACCCTCAGGGGGATCTGCCATGGGGGTCCCGGACCCTTCTTCACCCGGGAGGGAAAGAAGCTCCTTTGTAGCTGGATTGGATTCCATGGATGAAGTGTTACCCTACCCTGAAGCGTAGCCGTGGGGTAACAGGACCTGTGCAGTGCCCTCCACCAGCACACAGCGTTCTGTTCTGAGAAGGTTTCTGGGGCTGGAGATACCAGCCTTGCGTCACACTGTTGTTGTTTCCACGTCACCTTTGGGTCAGTGCTGGCAGGGGAAGGTCCCCCATCCCCGTGGCTCCCCACTGACCTGTGCTCTCTGTCTTGCAGTGTGTTCCATACGTGTCATTGGGGAGAGCGACATCATGCAGGAGTTCCTGTCGGAGTCGGACGAGGTAGGGATGGAGGCACCAAAGCTCTGCCTTCACCTTCTCTGTTGCAGAGGCTGAGAGCGCTTGGGGAAGCTGGATAGAGGCAGCCCCATGGCCTTTGTGCGTGTCCTGGCTTTTGCAAGGGGAGACCCTGCAAAACCAACCTGCATTTGGTGACTTCCCTGCTGGTCTCCTGCTGATGGCAGCCCAGGGAGCTTCACATTCAGGAGCTGTTGGCATTCATCAGCCTTTGTCCAGAAGCAACAGGCACTCTGAGCACAGCTTGTGTGACTTGCAGGCAGCAGCAGTGAGTTGCTGTTTGCCCTTCAGCTCTTGTTCTCTTTCCATCCTTTCTGGGGTGCATGGAGCTGCCATGTCCCCTGCATGGAAAACTCGAGCCCATCATGGTCTGGAGCAGTTTGCTCAGCTTCCCGATCGGAGCAGAGCTCACCTCTTCCTTCTGTCACAATTCCTCTGGTGCAGGCTGCAATGGGATTCCAGCAGAGCAGCTGGGGGTTGGATTTTAATGAGCCGACGTGAGGCAGTCAATGGTCTACAGAGCTCAGGGGGGGTGATGCTGGTTTCTCCCTCCCTCAGAACTACAACGGTGTCTCGGATGTGGAGCTCCGGGTGGCGTTACCAGACATCACAGCCGTGACAGTACGAGTCAAGAAGAACAGCACGACAGACCAGGTGTACCAGGTGAGCCCCTTGTGTTGATCTCCCAATGAAGGCAAACAACTCAGACATTAACTGGGCACCTGCCTGCTTCTCTCTGTTCCTCTCCAGTGCCACTGTGCACAAGTGATGCTGCTTTGCTGTAGAGGGAGGATGGGGACGGTGGAAAACTCTCACCTTAGGCTGTGCTGAAGCAGTGTTTCCACTGGCAGCTCAGCTGCAAGGACAGAGCCAGCACTGAGTTAGTTTTCACTGATAGGATCTCAGAGCTGGTGGGTGGCTCTGAGCACTGCTGGAGTGTGTCAGCAACACATGGGTCTCTGTGGCAGGACAGCAAGTTGGAGGTTAAGGGCAGTGCCACGTTATGGGTTTGCAAGCAGCTGGAGCCCAGTACTTTAAGTGGAAGACGAAGGAGAACTGACTTCAGTCAGCACTGCACTAATGCCTTGGGTTGGGGAATACTTGGGAATAACGTGTATGAAGCTGACTTTGCCCTGGAGCAGGCTCCTCTTTTGCTCACCCCGTTTTCCTGCCCCTTTGCCCTGCAGGCTGTGGCTGCCAAGGTTGGGATGGACAGTATTACTGCAAACTACTTTGCCTTGTTTGAAGTGATCAATCACTCCTTCGGTGAGTCTTCTAATCCCTGCGGTGCTGACGAGCCACTGAGGAGAAAGCTCTGCAGTGCCAGCACTCTGTTAGGTCTTACCTCTACTCACACAACCAGGAGTCCTGATCTCAGCTGCTCATCTCTCCTTCCGTGCTTAAATCCTGATGGTATTTGAGGCTTGGCTGTGGGATTCCAGGCGATTGTTTTGGCACTGAAGTAATTGCCATCCCTCAGCCCAGCACACGCTGGGGTCTTCTGGCTGCTGTTCAGATTCCTGGCCACAGCAGCCTCTGGTTTCACCCACTTGCATTCACTGAAGCTGTAGAGAGGCCAAGACGTCGCGGTCACACCACAGAATGGGTGTAGTGGTTGGTTTGTGTCTAATTCTTTTTCCCCTGTGCTGGGTTTTAAGCCAAGTGCGTTTCTCATTCCCAGCTGGGTAACTTCACTTCTGGCTTGTCATCTCTGTGTGCCTCAAACTCATCCTGTTGTTACAGCAAACTGTGCCTTGTAGGAAGAGATTTCTGGGGCTGTTCCTCACGCTCACAAGGTTCTGGCTGAAGAGCCAGGGCAATTTTTAGCTCCTTAAAGCCCTCCTCAACTGACTCATCCTGCAGAACAGGCTGGGTTTGCATGCAGAGGCTGACCCCAGGGCAGCCGAGCTCACCAGCCTCCTGCAAAGCCATTGGCATCACAGAGCTGCCACCGGGTCTGCGTCACTCGGTGAGGGTCACGGGGTGCTGGTGTGTCAGAGCAGGGCACGTCATGGGGAGAGAAGTCCAGGGCTGAAGGCTCAACATGCTTTGGGTTTTGTTGTGGAGGCCACGCAGGGCTGTTGGGGAGCCTGGAGTGGGAATACCTGGCACAGTCCCTGAGGAAGCTTTTACAGTGCCAGCCTCCAACTGGAGTTATGAATTGCTCATTCCTGCAAGGGGGAACTCAGGTTCACCCTTATGGCTTGTGCTTTGTGGACACTTGCTGTGAACATCCACGTTTATTCCTGTCTGGCTGCATTCACAGGAAACCATAAGCTCCATCTGCAGCAAGATAGTGGCCATGTCCCTGCCTGGTGAAGGTGGTGCACGGGCACTCATCTCTTGTCCATCACAGTTGGGTAATGCAGGTTTGAACACAGTCAGTGTTCGAACAGGGCCTGCAGCTTGGCTCAGCAGTGCAGCAGGGTTTGTCCAGGGTGGGACCTTCTCCAGTCCCTCATACTGCAAGGGTGCATAGGTCCAGGGCCACTGTGATGCTCAGCCTTAAGGCAGGACCTCCCTGTGCACCGCAGGGATGGAGCTGGGCTGTTGTGCTGATGCTCCAGAGCCGCACTGCGATCTCAGCAGGCAGAGGAGCTCAGCCTCACGCAACAGAGGCGACTGCAGGGGACCGGTGGGGCTCAGAGTCTGCTGCTGTGGAAGTGGGCGTTGGGGCAAAGCTGGGTTTGATGAGGGCAGGGAAGAAAGAGCCTTGGGGCAGAGCTGGCTCCCGCTCCCGTCTGGCTGCAGCCGCAGCCAGTGATGCCGGCAGCGCACTTAACCTGTCCTGTGCTTTTTCCAGTGCGCAAACTGGCGCCCAACGAATTCCCCCACAAACTCTACGTGCAGAACTACACCTCGGCGGTGCCGGGGACGTGCCTGACCATCCGGAAATGGCTCTTCACTACAGAGGAGGAGGTTCTCCTCAACGACAACGACCTGGCCGTCACCTACTTCTTCCATCAGGTGAGGAGCTCTCCTTAGGATCGTAGGAATATTTAGGTTGGAAAACACCCTTAAGGTCATCGAGTCCACCCAGTAACACAACGCTGCCAAGTCCACTGTTTTTTAACTGGAGTTAAGGCACCACGAGTGCCCAACTCTCAGGACTACTCCAGGCACCACTGTCCTTTGGTGTGCTGGTGGGCACAGAGTGTGACATGGAGAGCCAGGCCTGCCAGGGAGTAGAAGTCCATGGTTGGGTGACTTGGCAGTGCTGTGGTGAGCTTGTGGCCATGCCAGAGCTACATGGGAGGCAGGACTCTGCTGCTCTCACTGGGAGAAGTTGCCTTCCCAGAGCTAAAGGATTCAGTAAGATGAACCCTGCTCTGTCTCTGCCACCAAACCCGTTGTCCCAGCGCTGTCTGAGCTGAGCCTGTACCAGCCCCTGGTAAAAAGTGAAATAAAAATAGAAGCTGTCAAATTCTTGGATCTCCTAGGCTGGCTCTTGGCTGGCTGGCAGCTGTACAGGCTGCTTTGTGCCAGGGGCAGGAGCCCTTGCTGGGGTGTGCAGCTGAGGAGCGAAGGGAAGTGGCTGTGTACCTGCTCCAGCCTGAAGGAAAAGCCCATTTTGCATGCCAAGGCTCCAGCAGCACAGTGGGGAGAAGCCAGCTCTGCTCTGCTGGAGCCAGCTGGAGTGGCAGGGTTGTACCAGCCTATCCTTGCCTATGCCTGAAGGCAGACCCAGGATTCCAGGTACCACCGTTTCCAGACCCATCCTCTGGTGCCAGGGGACATTCTTCCGAAGCCTGCCCAGATGCTTAAGCATCTCTGTGCTCCTCAGGGCAGGCAGAGGCTCATGGCAGGAGTCAGTGATGCAAAGAACCACCTCTGTGAGCCTCTCCATCCCTCTGCCTCTCCAGGGACATTGGTCACCTTCTGGGGCTGTGGATTTGGGTTCAGAGCAGCCTCAGGGCCAGCCAGGGAAAGCAAAGCGGTGTGACTCAGGAGCCTGACCTCCGGGGTTTCCTTTCCCTTGTTCTGGTTAGGCTGTTGATGATGTCAAGAGAGGCTACATCAAAGCAGAGAAGTCCTACCAGTTACAGAAGCTGTGTGAGCAGAGAAAGATGGTCCTGGTGAGTTGTCCTACCTGTCCTGTTTGCTTTCCTTCCTGCTGGCCATGCTGTGTCTGGAATGGAGGCGCTGGCACAGGGTGCCCCGAGAAGCTGTGGCTGCCCCATCCCTGGCAGTGTTCAAGGCCACATTGGATGGGGCTTGGAGCAAGCTGCTCCAGTGGAAGGTGTCCTTGCCCATGGCAGGGGTTGGAGCTGGAGGAGCTTCAAGGTCCATTCCCACCCATGCTATGCACACAGCCTTTCCTGGAAAGCAGGAGCTGGGAGAGCCGGGGGTGTGGGCCCAGCACAGGAGGTGCTGGCAGCGAGCACAGCTGGGAATGCCAGGAGAGGGCTGGGACCTGCCCGAGGGTCGGTGGCTGCATGAACCAAACCCACCCCTTGTGCCTGGCACGTTTGAGCAGCAGCTTGTCCTTGGCAAGATCCCCCATTGACTCGGCTCCAAAAGAGGCAGCGAGAAAACCTCGTGGGTTGTCTGTCGAAGGACGAGGTGCTGAGCACGCTGTGGCAATCCTTCACCCTGCAGGGACTGCAGTTGAGAGCTAAAGGTCTCTTTCTGCATCAGACTGGCTCCGAGGTGCCGGGTGGCAATGGGTGCCAGCCCACTTTGAGCACAAGTTGCTGCCCCTTTGGTGCTTTAGTTTCTTTATTCTTTGCGTGGCAGAATTCCTCCCAGGTGGCAAACCCTGTGTCAGAGCTCACCGACTGGTCGGGGGGGGTTCTGCCTCTTAGCACTGCCCAGCAAAGCCCACGGGGGCTGTGGGGAGCCTGCCTGGCTTGGGCTGCCCTGAGCTCCTCTGCCAGGCAGGCTTGGCTCCGAGATCAAACAGCCCAAGAATCTGCCTTGTAAATAACTTCCTGGGTTGCTCAGGGCTGCTGCTACCAAATGAACTTTCCCTGACTCGCTGCACCCGCCTGTGCTCTCCGAGAGGGATCCCCTGCCCCAGCCTGGCTGCTCTTGGGTTGAATCCTTCCTCAGAGCCCGTCCCTGCTGGGAGCCTGGCCTGGGGTGGGCCCTGGAAGGGGTCACCTGCAATGCTGAGCCCAGACAATGAATTATTAACTAACGAGAAGGATCAGTAAAGAGATGCTTCTTCCTGTGGCTTGTCTCGTGGCTCTTTGGTCTCTGCTCATCCCAGTAGCTTTCTCATGACCAAAGATGGATGTGAATCTTTGGAATGGGTTTGTCCCATCATACACACACACACACACACCCCTCTTCCCATGGAGGGGATGCATCCTCCCTGGGCTGGGGCAAAGCCAGGGATTCCCGAGGTGAGGATCAAGGAGGGTGCAGGGCTCGGGCTCTACCACCTGCTCTTTCCCTCTGCAGTATTTAAACATGTTAAGGACGTGTGAGGGCTACAACGAGATCATCTTCCCCCACTGCTCCTGTGACTCCCGGCGGAAGGGCCACGTCATCACAGCCATCAGCATCAAGCACTTTAAACTCCACGCCTGCACCGAGGAGGGGCAGCTGGAGGTGAGGGTTTGCTGCCACCAGCACCGTGTCCCCGGGGCTCTGGTGCTGAGCAGCCTCCGGAGGGGTCCTGGCAGTGGGTCTGAGAGCAGGGGTTGGTTTGGCTGCTCTCTGGGTGCCAGCAGGCGCTCCCACAGCTGCTCCCTCAGCTCCTGCAAGGCTGCACGGGGCAGCCACTGCCCCATCTGCCCTACACCTCCCCTTCCCCAGAGGGCTCTGGCCTCACCTGGCTTCATCTTCCTTCAGAACCAGGTAATAGCATTCGAATGGGACGAGATGCAGCGGTGGGACACGGACGAGGAGGGAATGGCCTTTTGCTTTGAGTACGCACGAGGAGAGAAGAAACCCCGATGGGTTAAAATCTTCACCCCCTATGTGAGTACCCCTGTGCTTTGCAGAGCTGAAGCCCAGAGCCTGCTTGTTTCTCCCCTCACCCCGCGTTGGAAGCCGTAGGAGCTCCTGTGCTCCAGCCCTGGGGCCGGTGGCCACCAGGAGGAGCCCGTAGCCGCTCCCGCTCTGAGCTGTTCCCGTTTTCCCTTTGCAGTTCAACTACATGCACGAGTGCTTCGAACGGGTTTTCTGCGAGCTGAAGTGGAGGAAGGAGGTAAGAACCCGTCACTGCAAGGGAACGGCTTCACCTTTTACAGGAGGCTTTTTGATGCAAGCGTTTCTGTCCGGTCCTTACCAGTGCTTTCCAGGGAGCTTGGAGCAGTGCTCCGGGTCTCGGGGGTACCTGGCTGCTCTCAAAGGCCAGGGCTCTGTAGGTGGAGGGTGCTTCCCGGTGCTGGGAGCCTCATGGAGCTGTGATTGCCCAGGGTGGCAGCTCCCAGGCTCTGGCTCCTGAGCATCCATGGCAAAACCTCTCCTCCAGAGGGACTCTGCAGGTTGCTGAATTATTCAGGAAGGGTTGTGAGAGCCTCCAGCACAAAGCTGCTGGGAGGAGCAGCGAGGATCCCAATCCCAGCCTGAGGTGCCTTGCTCAGCCTCCTCCCATCAAACCTGCTCCCAGAACCCACCCACTTCCAGCCTCTGCTCTCTTGTTGGCCTCCCACCCCTGTTCTTGTTGCCAGCACCGGCTGCCCCGTCTCCTCCCGGTGTGTCCCCCCCAGCTCTGCTTTTTCATTTATCCCCGTTTTATTTCTCCCTGTCAAGGTGGAGGAGGAGGCAGCAGACAAGGATAACAGGAACTGCAGTAAAGACAATATGTGCAGCAAGGTAATTGGGCTGAAAGCAAACAGCACCTCTGCTCTCTGAGCCAGTCTGGCCGCTCTCTGCAGATGTAGTGATCCTCTTCTCTGCCCCAGCTCCTCTTAGTGTAGATGTGGACAGGACCCAGCTCCTCTTAGTGTCCTCCCATAGGGGCTCCTCCTTGGAGGGGACCCGCAGGTGCTGCTTGTCATGGCAGGGACATGGCTCTGAGCTTACAGACCTCTTTCCTGACCTGCTCGCATCTCTCCCATCTGTTGGGCTCTGCCCACCTTTGGGTGCCCAGCACCGGGCTGCAGTGGATGGTGGAGGGGAGGGAAGGGACAAATACTTTGGCTCTGTGCTTCTGTTCAAGGACCAGGGCCTCGATCCTGGTGGCTCTGGCTTTGTTCTTGTTCCCCAGCCGTGGGGCAAGGATCTTCAGGGGCTTGGCAGACACCAGCCTCTTGTCCTGCAGCTCGCACACGTCGTGGTGCCCTGGGGCTCCCAGCCCCTCCAGGGGCTGCCCAAGTGCCCTGCTCCAGCTTCAGGTTGAACTTGGGCCATGGCTGGAGGGGCTGTGGTGGCCCCCAGAGCAGAAAGCTGCAGGCACTGTGGCTGCCATGGGGTGAGCCCCACATCCCTGCTCGGGGAAGGGGGGGGGGGGGGGGAAGCCTTTGTGTGCAGCCCTGCCCCTGCTCTGTGTCACCCTGCACGGGTTTGGTGTCACCTCTACAGAGCCTGGGGATGCTGAGAGGGGTTCACTGCAGGAGCAGGGAGCTCTTACAGAGCGCTGCTGCTCCCCAGTGTCCTCTGGGTGAGCCTTGGGGCTGGGGCTCTGCTGCTCCCCACCATGCCCTAGGAAGGGGGATCTGGAGCAGGAAACCAGGGGAATTGCTTTTCCTTCCCCCTGAACGCAGTTGTTCCTCCCTCCTCCGCCATCCCATCTCTTCCCCGACAAGGAAATAGATTTCTTTCTCCCGTTCAGTTTACACACATCCGAGAGCTTCCTCTCGCTGCAGCTCCTGGAGGTGGCCCCTGGGCTCTGCTCTGGGTCACCAACACAGCTTCCACCCCCCAGACCTGCCCTGGGGGCACGGTGAGGCCCCCCCCAGTGCTGTTTCCAGCCGCTCTTCCCAGGTTCTTTCCAGGTCAGGGCTATTTCTGCCCTGTCACTTGGTCATTTCCTCTCCCCAGCGTAAAATAAAGAGACTGATGGACTCTGGCAGCTGCGTTTCAGGTCTGTTTAGTGCTCTGTGAGCTGCTGCCTCACCTCCCAAGCCGCAGATGCTGCTCATAGCGATGGCTGAGAAAGAACCCCCGGCTCAGGGGGGGATCCTCGTGGTCCCCTTGGGGCTGGCGCTGGCTTCCTGCAGGGAACAGGCTCTGGTTGGGGATGCTGGTGAAGCTGTGCCATGGAGGTGGGGGGGGGGGGGCAGGCAGCAGTGCCCCCCGGCCCGGCTCCGTCCTCCTTTTGCTTGGCTCTTGCGAGTGGAATCTGGGTTATTCTCCGGAGGGGGGATGCTCGTGGAGCCGGGAGGGAATGGGGCTTGCTGGGGGGATCCAGCTGATTCCCAGCGTGGCTCCTGGCCTCCTTCCTGGCCTCCTTTAGGCTCAGGCTGAGCCACTTTCCTGTGGGGCAGCCTTTGGAGGAGCTGGGATCTGCTGCTGGATCCCCCTGACCCCCCCAGCTCCGGGGCTTCCCAAGAGGAAGGGCAGTGGAATCATCCCAGCTTGGCTTTGGTGGAGGGGGGGCTCCCCTGGACCCCCCTTCCCAACCCCTGCCCCTCGGTCAGTGCCACAGCAAATCCCCATTGAGGAATGAGCATCTACATCCCCTCTGCTCCTCTTAGACCTGCCTTGTCCCAGTGGAGCCCTGGGAGCCCTGGGCACAGGGAAGAGCAGATCCTCTCCCCTCCTGCCCCCCCAGTGATGGGCTGGGAGCTCAGGATGAGGCAGTGGGGAATTAGAGCTCGGGATGCACTGGGTGAGCATCACATCAGTGCTGGGGCCATGCAGAGCCGTGCCCCCCCCCCCCCCCGAACACCCCCATTGCATTGGGTGCCCCCATCCCGTTTTCCCCACACTCCTTAATGTCCTTCTCCTTTTCCTTCTCTTTCAGAACATCTTTCAGATGGTCAGGTCACAGCAGAGGGACGCGGCCACTTAGCCCCCGTCCCGTTCCCCCCCCGGCCAGGATGAACGCAGCCCCCCCCCCCCCCCCCTTAACACTTAAAATTCTGTTATTGTATTAAAGCCCTTAAACTAAATATTATTAATAATAATTCCATTTGTGAACTTCATGTTTATGGCATTAAGCAACTGGGATAACCGGCAGGACGGACCGAGGAAGGAGGGACGGCGTGGATGGCAGCGGAGCCGCCGCAGGGTTGTGGACAATGCATTGGGCTGCAGCTGGAAGCATGGACACGAGTGGGAAACCCCCCCCCCTTCCCTCCCCAGGGATCAGGACAAACCCTGCATGGACCCAGGTCTTTGCCGTGCTCCCTGCGATGGCTGCACCTCTCGAAGGTGTCCTCACACGCAGCCCGGTGTGGGGCCTGAGCATTGACTCCAAAGGAGAATTAAAGGAGGAAAAAGAGAAGGAAAAGAAGCAAACAGGAGGAATGTTGCAGGGAAGCCCCTCTCTGGGACCCAAGGACCTCTCCACCGCCTCAAGCTCTTCATTTGCTGATTTTCCCTGTGTTTTGGTTGGGCTCTGGGTGTTCTCACACGGACTGAGGGAGCACGGCGGCGTTCCTGGGATGGGCTCCTGAGGCCGGGGCCGGGTGATGGGCTCAGGCTCCTCCATGTGCCGGTGGCTGAGGAAGGGGAATGAGGTTGGACAGTGGCTTCCCTACTTCTTGTGCAGGATTGGGGCTGGGTCCTGAGGAGCATCCCGGGGTTGGGGGCAGGAGCTGGTCCTGCAAGAAGGAAATATGGCCATGGGGCAGCGGGGCCGGTGAGCATCAGCACCATCACTGCCATCATCCCGCTGGGCACCAGGGCTGGTGAGCACCAACATCAGCACCATCACTGCCATCATCCCGCTGGGCAGTGGGGCCGGTGAGCACCAGCATCAGCACCATCATTGCCATCATCCCGCTGGGCAGTGGGGCCGGTGAGCACCAGCATCAGCACTGTCATTGCCATCATCCTGCTGGGCACGAGGCCTGGTGAGCACTGGCATCGGCACCATCATTGCCATCATCCCGCTGGGTACCAGGGCTGGTGAGCACCAGCATCGGCACCATCACTGCCATCATTCCGCTGGGCACCAGGGCCGGTGAGCACCAGCATCAGCACCGTCACTGCCATCATCCTGCTGGGCACCAGGGCTGGTGAGCACCAACACCAGCACCATCACTGCCATCATCATTCACCGGGCACCAGGGCCGGTGAGCACCAGCATCAGCACCGTCACTGCCATCATCCCGCTGGGCACCAGGGCTGCTGAGCACCAGCATCAGCACCATTGTTACCATCATCCCGCTGGGTACCAGCAGAGGCTGAGGTTCATCTGCCCCTCACTGGGATGGGAGAAGCTGGATGCAGCCACCAGCGGGGCCTTCGGCTGCGTGACCCCGGCCCCGCTCCCCGCCTTGATCCCATCCCATCACCATGCTGCCGCTATTCCCAACCTCCCTGTGGGTCCTGGTCACGGTGGGGCTGGGGGGGATCCTCCCCAATTCCTCAGCTCTTGGACACCTGCAGCAAGGAGCAGGGATTCCTCAACCAGCTCCAAGTGTAACCGGATTTGCCTTGGGAGCCCTTTGGGACCCCAAAGCCCCCACGCCGGGGCCCATCAGTGCCACGACAGCATCGGGTCTCAGCAATAACCCCACTCATGACTGTGTCCGAGTTGGAGCCGGTTCCGTGTGTGTCCCCCCCCACTCCCCGGGCCTGATCCCGCTGCCATCCACATCCTCTTTAATTTATTTGCAGCCGCCTTGTGTCTTTTCTATTCGTGAGTCAGAAAGTGAAGGAAATGACCCCAAAACGTGCGAAACCAAGAAGAAAACAGCAAAATAACCCCCCCTTTGCCCCCTCCCCTTTGCCCCCTCCCCCCCCACGGGGCTTTGCTGAACTCACTCAGTGTAATTAATTGTAACATATTCTTTTAAATAAATTGATTTATTGATGAAGCCACCGGGCCCTGCGGCCGCGGGGGGGGTGGGGGGTGTGGGGGTGATGGGGGGGTGGGGGGGGTCAGAGGCGCCTTTGAGCGTTATTTTGGTTTTTTTTTTGAACTTCTTTTATTTCGACAGAAAAAAAAAAAACAGAAAAAAAGGAAAAAATAAAAGAGAAAAAAATTGAAATGATCCAAAGGAACCGCAATAAATAGCAAATAAATTAAAGCGGCGGCGGCTCGGCCGCAGACGTCACCTCCCGGGGGTCCCATCCCCACCCCCCCCCCCTCAACAGCCCCCCCCCACCCTCCCCCGACCCACCCCCATCCCAACTCAGCAGGTACCAAACCCCCCAAAAGGGGGGGGAAGAGACAGAGGCCCCCGCGCCCCCCAACCCCTTATTTACAGCGGGGAGCAGCGGGTGTAAACGTGGGGCTGGGGGGGGGGGGGGGGGGGGGGGGGGGGGGGGGGGGGGGGGGGGGGGGGGGGGGGGGGGGGGGCACCGGCCCCGGCTGGGAGCTGCTGGGGGCTGGACGGTGCCGGATGCGGCCCCGTTTTGGCTGGTGGGTGCCTGGCGCACCCCGGGTTTGGCCGCTGTGGGTCCGGGCAGAGCCAGAGGCCTCGAGTTTCATTCCCCCCCCCCCGCTGTGTCCATGCAGTGGCCTCCGGCTGCTCCGTGCTCCCGGTGTTTGGCTGGTCCATGCCCGGCTCTGGCCGCTTCATGTTCATAGAGCACCAGCACGGCGACAGCTCAGCCTCATAGCGGAGCCTCCCAGTGCCGGAGCCTCCCAGTGTCGGAGCCTCTTGGTGCTGGAGCCTCCCAGTGTCGGAGCATCCCAGTGCTGGCACGTCCCAGTACCAGAGCATCCCAGTGGCCAGAGCATCCTGGTACCAGAACATCCCAGTGCCAGAGCGTCCCTGTACCAGAGCATCCCAGTGCCAGCGCATCCCGGTACCAGAGCATCCCAGTATCGGAGCATTTTGGTACCAGAGCATCCCAGGTTTGACGCATCACAGCACCAGAGTATCCCACTGCCAGCGCATTCCCATACCAGAGCATCCCAGTTTCGACACATCACAGTACAAGAGCATCCCAGTGCCAGCGCATCCCCGTACCGGAGCATCCCAGTTCAGAGCATCCCAGTGCCGGAGCATCCCAGTGCTGGAGCATCCCAGTGCTGGGGCATCCCAGTACTGGAGCATCCCAGTGCCGGAGCATCCCAGTACTGGATCATCCCAGTGCCAGAGCATCCCAGTGCTGGAGCATCCCAGCGCTGGAGCATCCCAGTACCAGAGCACCCCAGTGCCGGAGCATCCCAGTGCTGGAGCATCCCAGTGCTGGAGCATCCCAGTATTGGAGCATCCCAGTGCCAGAGCACCCCAGTGCCGGAGCATCCCAGTACCAGAGCACCCCAGTGCCGGAGCATCCCAGATTTGGCTGCTCTGTGTCTGTGCAGCACCCAGCACCCTGCAGCTGTGGCCGTGCCCATGGGTGAGTTTGGGGGGGGGGGGGGAACTGAGGCAGGTTTGGGGGTGTTGAGGGGTGAAGCGGGGTGGCAGTGAGTGTGTGTGAGTGTGTGAGTGTGTGTGTGTGTGTGTGTGTGTGTGTGTGCTGGGGGGTCCCATTGCACCCCAGCATGGCCCCCCCAGGCCCTGGGAGGGTGCTGGGGCTGAGACCCCCCAACCACAGCATGTGCCCCCCCCCCCAGGATCCCCCCTCTCCAGCCTGGAGCTGGTTTTGGTCCTGTTTGGTGAGAGAAAAGCTCCAAGCAGGGTCCCCCGGGGGGGTGGGTGGGGGTCCTGGGGTTGGGGGGAGAGGGTGGGTGCCCCACCAGGGCAGGTTGGACCTGGGCGCTGGGGGGTGCTGGCACCCAGGGCCCACCCAGCCCTGCCTGGACTGGGGGGTCCGGATCGGTCCTGGAGGGGGGGATCCATCCTTCCTGAGCGTGTGGGGGTCTGTGCCCCCCCCCCTCCCCAGCAGGACTGAGCCCCCTGCGGGCACCACTTGGGGGGGGGGGGGGGAGATGGGGACTGCTCTGCAATAGGGAGGCACCCAAAGGTGCTGCTCCAGAGCCTCCGGACCTGGTGGGGGGGGGGGGGGAGAGAAATGGGGGTATTAAGAAGAGTTGGGGTGGGCAGGGGGTGCCCGCGGTGGGGGGGCCGGGGTCTCACCAGGCTCAGTACGGCCGGTTGGCATCTTTGGGCCTCTTGAGCTGCACCTTGAGGCGCTTCATCCCGATCTGGAAGCCGTTCATGGCCTGGATGGCGGCCTGGGCGCTCGCCGGGTTGTCAAAGCTCACGAAGCCTGCGGGGATGGGGACAGTGACGGGGACATCAGGGCTGGGGCGCTGAGGGGTGTCCCCAGCCCAGCATCCCTTATCCCTGGTGTCCCCATCTCCAGTGTCCTCACCCCAATGCTCCTATCCCATGCATTCCCATCATCATATCCCTATGTCCCCAGCGCCATGTCCCCATCCTGGTGGCCCCATTGCAGTGTCCCCATCTCCAGTGTCCTCACCCCACTGCTCCATTCCCATGAGTTCCTACCATCATATCTCTATGTCCTCAATGCCATGTCCCCATCCTGGTGTCCCTATCCCCATGTCTCCATCCCTATGTCCTCATCCCCAGTGTCCTCACCCCAATGCTCCTATCCCATGCATTCCCATCATATCCCTATGTCCTCAACGCCATGTCCGCATCCTGGTGTCCCCATCCCCATGTCTCCATCCCTATGTCCTCATCCCCAGTGTCCTCACCCCAATGCTCCTATCCCATGCATTCCCATCATCATATCCCTATGTCCTCAACGCCATGTCCCCATCCTGGTGTCCCTATCCCCATGTCCCCATCCCTATGTCCTCATCCCCAGTGTCCTCACCCAATGCTCCTATCCCCTGTGTTCCCATCATCATATCCCTATGTCCTCAATGCCATGTCCCCATCCTGGTGTCCCCATTGCAGTGTCCCCATCCTGGTGTCCCCATCCGCAGTGTCCTCACCCCACTGCTCCATTCCCATGTGTTCCCATCATCATATCCCTATGTCCTCAACGCCATGTCCCCATCCTGGCGTCCCCATCCCCATGTCTCCATCCCTATGTCCCCATCCCCAGTGCCCTCACCCCAATGCTCCTATCCCCTGTGTTCCCATCATCATATCCCTATGTCCTCAATGCCATGTCCCCATCCTGGTGTCCCCATTGCAGTGTCCCCATCCTGGTGTCCCCATCCGCAGTGTCCTCACCCCACTGCTCCATTCCCATGTGTTCCCATCATCATATCCCTATGTCCTCAACGCCATGTCCCCATCCTGGCGTCCCCATCCCCATGTCTCCATCCCTATGTCCCCATCCCCAGTGCCCTCACCCCAATGCTCCTATCCCCTGTGTTCCCATCATCATATCCCTATGTCCTCAATGCCATGTCCCCATCCTGGTGTCCCCATTGCAGTGTCCCCATCCTGGTGTCCCCATCCGCAGTGTCCTCACCCCACTGCTCCATTCCCATGTGTTCCCATCATCATATCCCTATGTCCTCAACGCCATGTCCCCATCCTGGCGTCCCCATCCCCATGTCTCCATCCCTATGTCCCCATCCCCAGTGCCCTCACCCCAATGCTCCTATCCCATGTGTTCCCATCATCATATCCCTATGTCCCCAATACCATGTCCCCATCCTGGCGTCCCCATCCTGGTGTCCCCATCCCGGTGTCCCCATCCCGCTGTCCCCATCCCGCGGTCCCGGTGCCCTGGTGCCGGTGTCCCCACCGAAGCACTTGCTCTGGTTGGTGGCGCGGTCCACGAAGACCTTGGCGGAGATGACGTTGCCGAAGGGCAGGAACATCTGCAGGATCTCGGTGTCGGCGAACTCCTGGGGCAGGTGGTAGATGAAGATGTTACAGCCCTCGGGGCCTGCGGAGGGAGCGGCGTCACGGCGGCTGCGGACCCCCCCTGGGGCACCCCAACAGGTTTTTGGGGTGGGGGCGGGGGGGGGGTCCAGGCTGCTCTCACCTTCTCGCTGCTGCTGCTGCGGGGGGGGCGGGGGAGCGAGCAGGGGTCCCGGGGGGGCGAAGGCCGGGCTCACCAGCCCATAGGCTGCTGGGTAGGCGGCTGGGGGGGGGGCAGGACTGGTTAGCGCTGACACTGCCCCCCAGTGCCCCCCAGTACCCACAGTGCGCTCCCAGTGCCCCACAGTGCCCCCCAGTACCCACAGTGCGCTCCCAGTGCCCTCCAGTGGCCCCCAGTACCCACAGTGCGCTCCCAGTGCCCTCCCAGTGCCCCCCAGGACCCACAGTGCCCCCCACTACCCACAGTGCCCCCACTGTCTCCCATTACCCACAGTGCCCCCCAGTACCCACAGTGTGCTCCCAGTGCCCTCCAGTGCCCCACAGTACCCACAGTGCCCCCACTGCCCACAGTGCCCCCCACTGCCCCCCATTACCCACAGTGCCCTCCCAGTGACCCCAGTACCCACAGTGCCCCACAGTACCCACAGTGCGCTCCCAGTGACCCCAGTACCCACAGTGCTCCCCAGTACCCACAGTGCGCTCCCAGTGCCCCACAGTGCCCCCCAGTACCCACAGTGCGCTCCCAGTGCCCTCCAGTGCCCCCCAGTACCCACAGTGCGCTCCCAGTGCCCTCCAGTGCCCCCCAGTACCCACAGTGCGCTCCCAGTGCCCTCCCAGTGCCCCCCAGGACCCACAGTGCCCCCCACTACCCACAGTGCCCCCACTGCCTCCCATTACCCACAGTGCCCCCCAGTACCCACAGTGTGCTCCCAGTGCCCTCCAGTGCCCCCCAGTACCCACAGAGCCTTCCCAGTGCCCCCCACTGCCCACAGTGCCCCCCACTGCCCACAGTGCCCCCCACTTCCCCCCATTACCCAGAGTGCCTTCCCAGTGCCCCACAGTACCCACAGTGCCCCACAGTACCCACAGTGCCCCCACTGCCCACAGTGCCCCCCACTGCCCCCCATTACCCACAGTGCCCTCCCAGTGACCCCAGTACCCACAGTGCCCCACAGTACCCACAGTGTCCCCCAGTGCCCTCCCAGTGCCACTCAGTGCCCTTCCACTGCCCCCCAGTGCCCTCCAGTGCCTCCCGTGCCCTCCAGTACCCCCATTGCCATTCAGTGCCATTCAGTGCCCCCCAGTGCCCTCCCAGTGCCATTCAGTGCCCCCCGATATCCCCCAGCACCCACAGTGCCACACAATGCCCTCCCATTGCCCCCCAGTACCCACCAGTGGTCCCCATTGCCCCCCAGTGGTCCCCATTGCCCCCCAGTCCCCCCCAGTGCCATGCAATGCCCTCTGGTATCCCCCAGTGCCACACAATGCCTTTCCAGCCCCCCCCCCAGTGCCATTCAGTGCCCCTCCAGTGCCCCCCAGCCCCCCCCAGTGCCATGCAATGCCCCCCATTGCCCCCATTGCCCCCCAGTGCCATGCAATGCCCCCATTGCCCCCCAGTCCCCCCCAGTGCCATGCAATGCCCTCCAATGCCCCCATTGCCCCCCAGTCCCCCCCCAGTGCCATGCAATGCCCCCATTGCCCCCCAGTCACCCCCAGTGCCATGCAATGCCCTCCAATGCCCCCATTGCCCCCCAGTCTCACCTAGTGCCATGCAATGCCCCTCATTGCCCCCCAGTCCCCCCCAGTGCCATGCAATGCCCCCAATGCCCCCATTGCCCCCCAATGCCCCCATTGCCCCCCAGTCCCCCCAGTGCCATGCAATGCCCTCCAATGCCCCCATTGCCCCCCAGTCCCCCCCAGTGCCATGCAATGCCCCTCATTGCCCCCCAGTCCCCCCCAGTGCCATGCAATGCCCCTCATTGCCCCCCAGTCCCCCCAGTGCCATGCAATGCCCCCCAATGCCCCCATTGCCCCTGTTGCCCCCCAATGCCCCCATTGCCCCCCAGTCCCCCCCCAGTGCCATGCAATGCCCCCAATGCCCCCATTGCCCCCCAGTCCCCCCAGTGCCATGCAATGCCCCCAATGCCCCCAATGCCCCCATTGCCCCCCCATGCCCCCATTGCCCCCGTTGCCCCACACACCTGTGTAGTGCCCCATGCCGGCGTACGCCTGCTGCAGGGGGTCTCCGGGGGCCGCGGGGCTCTGGGCTGGGGGCAGAGGCGGCGTTAGGGGAGGGTGGGGGGGGTCGGGAGGGGGGGTCGGGAGGGGGGGGGCTGCGGGCACCTGGGAAGGGGGGGACCCCCCCCGCGAACACGGCCTCGGGCGCCGGGGGCCCCGCGGGCTGCGCCGGTACCGGGCTGTAGCCGTTGACGCTGAGCGGGGCCGCGATGGCGGGGACCGGGGTGGCGGCCATGGCCGGGGGCGTGCTGGTACCTGCGGGCACAGCGCGGCCTGACCCCATCATCCTCCCGCGTGTCCCAGCCCCGGTGCCGCCGTGACCTGGTCCCAGTGCCCCCATCCCATTGCCCCCATCCCTGGTGCTGCTGTGCCCTGTTCCCATTGCCCCCATCCCAGTGCCCCCATCCCTGGTGCCACCATGACCTATTCCCATTGCCCCCATCCCATTGCCCCCATGCCCGGTGCCACCGTGACCTGGTCCCATTGCCCCCATCCCATTGCCCCCATCCGGATGCCCCCATCCGATTGCCCATCCCATTGCCTCCATCCCATTGCCCCCATCCCATTGCCCCCATGCCCGGTGCCACCGTGACCTGGTCCCAGTGCCCCCATCCCATTGCCCCCATGCCCGGTGCCACCGTGACCTGGTCCCAGTGCCCCCATCCCAGTGCCCCCATCTCCGGTGCCACCGTGACCTGTTCCCAGTGCCCCCATCCTATTGCCCCCATCCCCGGTGCCACCGTGACCTGTTCCCAGTGCCCCCATCCCATTGCCCCCATCCCTGGTGCTGCTGTGCCCTGTTCCCATTGCCCCCATCCCAGTGCCCCCATCCCTGGTGCCACCATGACCTCTTCCCATTGCCCCCATCCTATTGCCCCCATGTCCGGTGCCACCGTGACCTGTTCCCATTGCCCCCGTCCCAGTGCCCCCATCTCCGGTGCCACCATGACCTATTCCCATTGCCCCCATCCCATTGCCCCCATGCCCGGTGCCACCGTGACCTGTTCCCAGTGCCCCCATCCCAGTGCCCCCATCCTATTGCCCCCATCCCTGGTGCTGCTGTGCCCTGTTTCCATTGCCCCCATCCCATTGCCCCATTCCCTGGTGCCACCGTGACCTGTTCCCATTGCCCCCATCCCAGTGCCCCCATCCCCGGTGCTACCGTGACCTGTTCCCAGTGCCCCCATCCCATTGCCCCCATCTCTGGTCCCACTGTGACCTGTACCCAGTGCCCCATCCCAGTGGCCCCATCCCATTGTCCCCGTCCCTGGTGCCACCGTGACCTGTACCCATTGCCCCCATCCCAGTGGCCCCAGCCCCGGTGCCGCCGTGACCTGTTCCCATTGCCCCCATCCCATTGCCCCCATCCCCAGTGCCACCGTGACCTGTTCCCAGTGCCCCCATCCCAGTGCCCCCATCCCAGTGCCCCCATCCCAGTGCCCCCATCCCAGTGCCCCCCATCCCAGTGCCCCCATCCCTGGTGCCACCGTGACCTGTACCCAGTGCCTCCATCCCCAGTGACTCATCCCCAGTGCCCCCATCCCTGGTCCCCCCATCCCTGGTGCTGCTGCACCCTGTTCCCACTGCCCCCACCCCTGGTGCTGCTGCGCCCTGTACCCAGTGCCCCCATCCCATTGCCCCCACCCCTGGTGCCACCATCTCCTGTTCCCATTGCCCCCATCCCCGGTGCTGCCGTGCCCTGTTCCCATTGCCCCAATCCCCATTGCCCCCATCCCCGGTGCTGCCGTGCCCTGTTCCCATTGTCCCCATCCCCAGTGCCACCGTGCCCCCATGCCCTACAGTGTTCCCCCATCCCTGTCCCCATTGCCCTCATCCCCATCCCTGGTGCCACTCTTATGTCCCCATCTCCAAGTGCCACCCCACCACATTCCCCACCCCTAGACATCCATGGGGGAGCCCCATGTCCCCATCCCTGGTGTCCCCCATTCCTGGGACCCCGATGTCCTCATCCCCATCCCTGGTGTCCCCCATTCCTGGGACCCCGATGTCCTCATCCCCATCCCTCCCCTGCCCAGTGCCACCTACCTGAGGAGGGGGGCAGGGGGGTGGCGATGAGCCCGTTGGGGTTGACTGTGCCCATGTGCTGCATCTGGACGGCCATGGTGGCCATGGGGCTGAGGTAGGCCGAGTGGGCAGCCACCAGGGCCGCCTGCTGCTGCATCAGCTGCGGGGACAGCGCCTGGATTGGGGCACCAGCCACCAGGGATCCCCTGGAGCCGTGACCCCCAACACCAGCATGGAACAGCCCCATGGGTCCGGTGCCCCATGGGGAACCATCACCCAACAACCCCATCCAGGGCTGTGGGGCCCATCACCTCCCAGTATCCATCACCCAACAACCGCATCCTCGACCATGGGGTCCATCACTTCCCAGTATCCATCACGCCAACACCCATCACCCAATGACCCCATCCAGGACCACAGGGTCCATCACCTCCCAGTATCCATCACTACAACACCCATCACCCAATAACACCATCCAGGACCACGGGGTTCATCACCTCCCAGTATCCATCATGCAACAACGCCATCCTGGACCACAGGGTCCATCACCTCCGAGTATCCATCACCCCAACACTCATCACCCAATAACACCATCCAGGACCACGGGGTTCATCACCTCCCAGTATCCATCATGCAACAACGGCGTCCTGGACCACAGGGTCCATCACCTCGCAGTATCCATCACCCTAACACCCATCATCCAACAACCCCATCCTGGACTATGGGGTCCATCACCTCCCAGTATTCATCACCCAACACCCATCACCACAACACCCATCATCCAACGACCCCATCCTGGACCATGGAGTCCATCACCTCTCAGTATCCATCACTCCAACACCCATCACCCAATAACCCCTTCCTGGACCACAGGGTCCATCACTTCCCAGTATCCATCACTACAACACCCATCACCCAATGACCCCATCCAGGACCATAGGGTCCATCACCTCCCAGTATCCATCACTCAACCATTCCGTCCTGGACCACAGGGTCCGTCACCTCCCAGTATCCATCACCCCAACACTCATCACCCAATAACACCATCCAGGACCACGGGGTTCATCACCTCCCAGTATCCATCATGCAACAATGCCGTCCTGGACCACAGGGTCCATCACCTCCCAGTATCCATCACCCTAACACCCATCATCCAACAACCCCATCCTGGACCATGGGGTCCATCACCTCCCAGTATTCATCACCCAACACCCATCACCACAACACCCATCATCCAACGACCCCATCCTGGACCATGGAGTCCATCACCTCTCAGTATCCATCACTCCAACACCCATCACCCAACAACCCCTTCCTGGACCACAGGGTCCATCACTTCCCAGTATCCATCACTACAACACCCATCACCCAATGACCCCATCCAGGACTATAGGGTCCATCACCTCCCAGTATCCATCACTCAACCATTCCGTCCTGGACCACAGGGTCCGTCACCTCCCAGTATCCATCACCCCAACACTCATCACCCAATAACACCATCCAGGACCACGGGGTTCATCACCTCCCAGTATCCATCATGCAACAATGCCGTCCTGGACCACAGGGTCCATCACCTCGCAGTATCCATCACCCAACAGCCCCATCCTGGACCATGGGGTCCATCACCTCCCAGTATCTATCACCCCAACACCCTTCAGCCAACAACACCATCCAGGACCACGGGGTCCATCACCTCCCAGTATCCATCACCCCAACACCCATCACCCAACGACCCCATCCTAGACCATGGGGTCCATCACCTCCCAGTATCCATCACTACAACACCCATCAACCAATGACCCCATCCTGGACCATGGGGTCCATCACCTCCCAGTATCCATCATTCCAACATCCATCACCCAACAACCGCATCCTGGACCAGAGGATCCATCACCTCCCGGTATCCATCACTCCAATATTCATCACCCAACGACCCCATCCAGGACCATGGGATCCATCACCTCCCAGTATCCATCACTGCAATATTCATCACCCAACAACCCCATCCTGGACGATGAGTTCCATCACCTCCCAGTATCCATCACCCCAACACCCATCACCTGGTGTCCATGTCCATGATCAGGGGCTTTACCTCCAGACACCCACCACCCCAATGGTCTCACGCTGGACCACAATGGGTCCAAAACCCCCCCCATGACCCCGTGCCCACCCTACCGCCTGCGTGTAGGCGCTGTAGGCCCCGAACTGGAGGGCGATGGGGCTGAACATGCCCAGCTGGCTGGCGACCTGCTGCATCCGCCGCAGGCCCCGCTCCTTCTCCGTGTCCGCAAACTTCACCACCAGGCTGGAGGAGGCTCCCTGCGAGGGGCCACGGTGTCAGCCGGTGCCAGCGGGGACCGGGATGGCAGCGGGGTGAGAGTGGGATGGCGATGATGGGGATAATGATGGGGATGATGGTGAGTGGTGAAGGGGATGGCGGTGGGGATGATACTGGTGAAAAGGACAATGACGGAGATGATGGTGGTGAAGGGGACAATGACGGTGAAGGGGATGGTGGTGAAGGGAACGATGGTGTTGAGGGTGAGGATGATGCTGGGGGGGACAGTGATGGGGATGATGGTGGGAACGATGGGGGGGATGATGATGGTGAAGGGGATGGTGGTGTGGGCAGTGGTGGGGCCACTGCTGGGGATGCGGCTGGGGGGCTGGGTATTGGGGGCTGGGTATTGGGTGCTGGGATGCTGAATGCTGGGTGTTGGGGTGTTGGGTGGTGGGCATTAGGTGCTGGGTACTGGGTGTTGGGTGCTGGGTATTGGGTGTTGAGTGCTGGGTAGTGGGTTTTGGGTGCTGGGTATTGGGTGTTGGGTGCTGGGTACTGGGTGCTGGGTAGTGGGTTTTGGGTGCTGGGTATTGGGTGTTGGGTGCTGGGTACTGGGTGTTGGGTGCTGGGTATTGGGTGTTGGGGTGCTGGGTGTTGGGTGCTGGGTACTGGGTGTTGGGTGCTGGGTGTTGGGTGTTGGGGTGCCGGGTGTTGGGTGCTGGGTGCTAGGTATTGAGGTGTTGGGTGTTGGGTATTGGGTGCTGGGTGTTGGGGTGCTGGGTATTGGGTGTTGGGTGCTGGGTTTTGGGTGCTGGTGCTGGGTGTTGGGGTGCTGGATATTGGGTGCTGGGTGCCCATCTCACCGGCAGGGTGCGGCTCCCGTGCAGCGCGGCGATGGCGGCCTGAGCCTCCGCATGGCTCTGGAACTTGACGAAGGCGCAGCCTTGGGAGAAAGGGGGGGGGGCCGGGGGTCAGCACCCCCAAAGAACACCACCACACCCCCCCCATAGGGACCAAGGCATCAC